>NC_092039.1:41963479-42148284 GCF_003086295.3 Arachis hypogaea
AGCCGAGGTGATGAATTTCGTGCTACCCAGGTATTGCGTCCACCATTGTTAAAGCCTTGTTGAGGCTTTTGTTGATCCTTCCATGAGAAATTTGGATGATTTCTCCATGATGAATTATAAGTGTTTCCATAAGGTTCACCCATGTAATTAACCTCTGCCATGGCAGGGTTCTCAGGATCATAAGCTTCTTCAGAAGCTACCTCTTTAGTACTGTTGGATGCATGTTGCCATCCATTCAGACTTTGAGAGATCATGTTGACCTGTTGAGCCAACACTTTGTTCTGAGCCAATATGGCATTCAGAGCATCAATTTCAATAACTCCTTTCTTCTGAGGTATCCCATTATTCACGGAATTCCTCTCAGAAGTGTACATGAATTGGTTGTTTGTAACCATGTCAATGAGTTCTTGAGCCTCTTCAGGCGTTTTCTTTAGGTGAATAGATCCACCTGCAGAATGGTCCAATGACATTTTCAAAATTTCAGATAGACCATAATAGAATATATCTAATATGGTCCATTCTGAAGACATGTCAGATGGACACCTTTTGGTCAGCTGCTTATATCTTTCCCAAGCTTCATAGAGGGATTCACCATCTTTTTGCTTGAAGGTCTGAACATCCACTCTCAGCTTGCTCAGCTTTTAAGGAGGAAAGAATTTATCCAAGAAGGCAGTGACTAGCTTATCCCAGGAGTCCAGGCTATCCTTGGGTTGTGAATCCAACCATATTCTAGCTCTGTCTCTTACAGCAAAAGGGAAAAGCATGAGTCTGTAGACTTCAGGATCAACTCCATTCGTCTTTACAGTCTCACAAACCTGCAAGAACTCAGTTAAAAACTGGTAAGGATCTTCAGATGGAAGTCCATAAAACTTGCAGTTTTATTGCATTAAGGCAACTAGCTGAGGTTTCAGCTCAAAGTTGTTGGCTCCAATGGCAGGAATGGAGATGCTTCTTCCATCAAATTTGGATGTTGGCTTTGTGAAGTCACCAAGCATTCTCCTTGCATTATTATTATTTTCGGCTGCCATCTCCTTCTCTTGTTCTGATGTTTCTGAAAGGTTACCTTTAGATTGTTGTAACTTAGCTTCTATTAATTTTCTCTTCAGAGTCCTTTCAGGTTCTGGATCAATTTCAACAAGAGTGCTGTTCATACCCTGACCGAGTTCCCCAAACTCGGAAAGTTCATAGAAGGTCCGACCTCATCCCAAGGCCCACGCCTGAGGTCGGACCTCGGACAAATAAGCTAAGAAGGCCCATCAGAAGGAACGAAGCCCAAAACCTAAAGGCCGAAAAGGCCTAAAGAAGGCGGTTCCATAAAGATAGGGATAAAACTCCCAAAAGATAAGATAAGATAAGAATATCTTATCCAGGGAAGATCACGACCAACTACTATAAATACACTGGAGCACCCAGGTATAACTCATACTCTAATTCTACTCAATATCTGCTTGGACCCATGCTAGCTTAAGCATCGGAGTGTCATTGCAGGTACAACCACCAACCACTCCACATATCAAGCTCGGGTCCCTGACCCCCACCTCGGGCCTCACCAAGACGTCCGAGCTACTCGTTTCAGGTAACCCCCGGAACATTGGCGCCGTTGCCGGGGACCTGGAAGTCATCCCTCTACCATGGCGGACGACCCCTCCAACAATGACCGCGCGGCATCAGAACAAGAGGAGGAAGTTGACACCGGAGAACGACCGGACAGCCCTCTATCACCACGCACTCCAGGAGGAAACAAACAGAATCGCCCAAAGACGTCACTCCCAAACAAAGATCCACGAAATCCCGAAAAAGAAAAGAGCTCGGAAATTCTAGAAGCAGTCCGGGCACAACAAAACCGACTAAAACAACTCGAAGAGGACATAAAGAAGCAAAAAGAAACTGAACAAGATCTGAGAAGGGAAGCTCGCAAGCGCAGAGAATTAGAAGAAAAACTGCGGAAAATAGAGGCCAACCTGAAAGATCGGTCAGACCGCGGCCCCACCCCCGAAGGCAACCATGATCCCTTCACGCAAGAGATCATGAAGGAGAAGGTACCGCGAAACTTTAAACCACCCGATATGGATCTCTACGACGGCACCACCGACCCAAGTCACCACCTCAGCAACTTCAGAAGCAGAATGTACCTAGTCGACGCCTCCGACGCGATTCGGTGCAAAGCCTTCCCCACCACTCTCACCAAATCAGCCATGAAGTGGTTCGACAACCTGCCACCTAGATCAATCACCAGCTTCGAAGACCTAACCAAAAAATTCCTAACAAGATTCTCCATTCAAAAGGACAAGGCAAAGCATGCCCCCAGTCTACTCGGGATCAAACAAGGTAACCAAGAAACTCTCCGAGAGTACATGGAGCGATTCAACAAAGCCTGCCTGGACATACAACACTTGCCCACTGAAGCAGCCATCATGGGACTAGCAAACGGCCTAAAAGAGGGACCGTTTAGCCAATCCCTATCCAAACGATACCCGACTTCCCTATACGAGGTGCAGGAACGGGCAGAAAAATATATCAACATGGAGGAAACCTCCCAGCTAAGAGACTCTTCTAGGAAGGAATCAACCTACCCGTTCCGAGATCGAGATCGGGAACAGAAGAAGAAAGAAGAATCCAACTCGGACAAGCCACGGAAGTATCATAGCTACACTCCCCTCCGAGTTTCCCTGGTAGACGTCTACAGAGAAGTATGCCACACCGAAAAAATCCCACCGCCCCGACCTCTAAAACACAAGAGAGCAGGGAGAGATCGGTCCGAATACTGTGAATACCACAAGCTCTACGGTCATTCTACTAACGACTGCCACGACCTAAAAAATGTTATAGAAAAGCTAGCCAGAGAAGGAAAACTCGACAGATACATAGCAGAGAAGGGAGAAGAGACCAAAAAGAGAAGGAGGGGAGATAACGAAGATCGGGCTGAGCAAACCCCGCGAACCCCTGAAAGGCACGTTCACATGATAAATGGAGGTTTTGCAGGCGGAGGAACATCCAGATCCTCGCGAAAAAGACACCTCAAAGACGTCTATCATGTCCGAGAAGACAGCCCCCTGCCCGAATTACCTACTATCTCGTTTACCCGAGAAGATGCTCAAGGGGTAATACCCGGGCACGACGATCCAATGGTAATCACCATCATCCTAGCAAACGCCAACCTACATCGGACCCTGGTTGACCAGGGAAGCTCAGCAGATATCCTGTTCAAAACAGCCTTCGACAAACTCGGACTTGAAGAAAAAGAGCTAAAAGCCTATCCCACCGACTTATTTGGACTAGGGGACACCCCGATCCATCCCTTAGGATACATCTCGCTACATACTACCTTTGGAAGAGGCGAACAGTCTAGAACATTAAGCATCGACTACATTATAGTCGACGTCACTTCAGCATACAATGCCCTCATTGGGCGACCAACCCTAAACAGACTAGCAGCTATAGTCTCAACCCCACACCTCTGTATGAAGTTCCCTACCACAAAGGGAATCGCTACCCTAAAAGGCGACCAAAAACTAGCACGACGATGCTACAACGAAAGCCTGAGCCTAAAAGGGAAAGAGGTCAATACAATAGAACTCGGACGAGTTCAAACCCGAGAAGACCTCCGGCCACAACCAGAGGGAGAAACCGAAAAAATCCAAATCGGGAACACACCTGAAAAAATAACAAACGTAGGAGCGAACCTCGAAGCAGGCCTAAAAGAGGAACTCATAACCCTCTTAAAAGAGAATTCCGACCTCTTCGCCTGGAAAGCCTCCGACATGCCAGGCATAAGCCCCGACCTGATGTGCCATAAGCTATCAGTATACCCGGGGTCCAGACCTGTCCAACAAAGACGCCGGAAACTCGGGCCTGAGCGCGTGCAAGCAATAGAAGAACAAGTACAAGCATTACTAGATGCAGGGTTCATTCGAGAAGTAAAATACCCCCTATGGCTCGCAAACGTGGTCCTGGTAAAAAAGCCCAACGGAAAATGGAGGATGTGCGTCGATTACACGGATCTCAACAAAGCCTGCCCCAAGGACCCATATCCACTACCAAACATCGACGCCTTAGTAGACGCAGCCTCAGGCTATAGATATCTCTCCTTCATGGACGCATACTCGGGATACAATCAAATCCTGATGTACGGACCCGACCAAGAAAAGACCTCGTTCATAACCCCAAGGGCAAACTACTGCTACGTAGTAATGCCCTTCGGGCTGAAGAACGCAGGGGCAACCTACCAGAGGCTAATGAACAAAGTGTTCTCAGAGCACATCGGACTACAACTAGAGGTGTACGTCGACGACATGCTGGTAAAGACACAAGAAGACGGAAACTTGCTGACCGACCTCACCAGTGTCTTCGGCACCCTCAGAAAACACAACATGAGACTCAACCCGACAAAGTGCACCTTCGCCGCAGAAGCCGGAAAATTCTTAGGCTTCATGTTGACTCAAAGGGGCATCGAAGCAAACCCGGACAAATGCCAAGCGATACTCAATATGAAAAGCCCGACCTGTATCAAAGAAGTACAACAGCTGAATGGAAGGCTGGCCGCCCTATCAAGATTTTTGGCAGGATTAGCGATAAAATCACTACCTCTCTACTCACTCCTAAAGAAAGGGAAACCCTTCTCATGGACCCCGGAGTGCGAAAAAGCCTTTCAAGAATTCAAGGAATTCCTCGGGCAGCCACCAATCCTAACCCGACCTTTAAAAGGGGAAGAGCTCGTATTATACCTCTCGGTCGGACATCGGGCAGTCGCTTCAGCATTAATACGGGAAAATGACCAAGGACAACACCCCGTATACTTTGTGAGCAAGGCACTGCAAGGGGCCGAATTAAACTATCAGAAAATAGAAAAATTCGCCTACGCCCTAATATTCACAGCTCGGAGGCTCCGTCCCTACTTTCAAGCCCACACGATCAAAGTCCGGACAAACCAACCCATGAGACACATCCTGCAAAAAACAGACCTGGCAGGACGAATACTGCAATGGGCGGTGGAACTGTCCGAGTTTGACCTCCACTATGAAGCCCGGACTGCCATAAAATCTCAGTACCTAGCCGACTTCATCGCAGAATATACTGAGACCCCTGGAACCCCACTCTCGTGGAATCTGTATGTCGACGGGTCCTCAAACAAAACAGGAAGCGGAGCCGGGGTTATACTCGAAAGCGACCAAGGAACACGGATAGAACTATCCCTAAAATTCGAGTTCCAGGCCTCGAACAACCAAGCCAAATACGAGGCCCTACTAGCAGGTCTAAAGCTAGCCGAAGAGGTCGGAGCCCAGAGAATCACGATCTTCAGCGACTCCCAGGTCGTCACATCTCAAGTAAATGGAAGCTACCAGGCCAAAGACCCAACTTTGAAAAAATACCTGGATCAAACACAGGCACAATTACGCCACTTTTCAGAAATACAAATCCAGCACATACCTCGGGAACAAAACGCCCGGGCAGACGCCCTCTCAAAGCTCGCCAGCACCAAGCCCGGAGGCAACAACAGAAGTCTCCTCCAGGAAACTTTACAATCCCCCTCCGTGCTAAGAGAGGAAGAAACGCTGAATATATCCAACCAACAGCAAGGATGGATGACCCCCATACTCAGCTACCTGAAGTCGGGAACTCTTCCCGCCGAAAGAAAGGGAGCTAAAAGACTCACGAAAGAGGCCCAAAATTATACACTAATTCACGGCGTATTATACAGAAGAGGATTCACAAATCCCCTCCTTCGGTGCGTCCCGACCTCAGAAACAAAGAACGTCCTCGAAGAAGTCCACGGAGGCATGTGTGGAAACCATCTCGGAGCTCGGGCATTATCTAAAAAGGTAGTCCGAGCCGGCTTCTACTGGCCGACCTTGCAGAAAGACGCAACGGAATTCGTGAAAATATGCCCCCCCTGCCAAAAACACGCCAATTTCCACAAGGCACCACCAGAAGACCTTATCAGCATCACCGCACCATGGCCCTTCGCAAAATGGGGACTTGACCTACTTGGCCCGTTCCCACAAGGACCGGGTGATACGTAAAAATTAGATTTCACGTACAACCGGCAAGTGTACCGGGTCGCATCAAGTAATAAAACTCACTTAGAGTGAGGTCGTTCCCACGAGGATTAATGGATTAAGCAAGCAATAGTTAATTAATTGTTCTAGTTAGACGATTCATGTTTGAGTGATAAGCAACAAGAAATGTAAATGACTTGAAATTAAATAAAAGCAATAAAGTGCAAGGAAAGTAAATGACAAGAAATTAAAGTGCTAAAAATTAAAGTGCAAGAATGTAAATTGCAAGGAATAGAAAGCACAAGAAAGTAAAGTGCAAGAAAGTAAATGACTAGAAAGTAAAACCAAGTGAAGTATTTCTACAAACACTTGGAAGGCATAAATGTGCCAAAGTAAAGAAAGCCATAAATGTGCATAAGTAAATGACAAGAATTTAAAGAGAACAATTAAATGACAAGAATTAAAGACAAGAAGTAAATAACAAGAATTAAGAATGAAATTAACATTGGGATCAAGAGATATTGCATTCTCAAGATCAACAATTCTCATCTCCACTTCAATCATTCAATCATTGATCTCTTGGCAAATCATAAGTAATCAAACCCCAATCTCTTGGTGATTTGATTTCTCTTAACTTGATCAATTGCCAATCTCTTGATCTAATTGCTCATGAGAAGAGATGAAGAATGGTCTCTAATTGCCACACAACCCTCAAGATTTCAATTCAAAGTGATTACATCTCACATATCAAGCTAAGAATTATCAATCAAGAGAGTTGTGAGAGAAGAGCCTCAAACTAAATTCTATGACTCCTTTCTCAAGTTCATCATAGAATTTAAATAGATCTAATCCCTCTCTCGATAGTAATTAGATCTTTGAAGCACAAAGACTCTCTCTAAAGAAACAATGAAAGAAGAATTGAAGATGAAGAATGAAAATAAATCAACCCATTAAATTGCAATAGAGCTCTCTTTCCCAAATGTTGGAAATTAGAAACTCATCATAACAAAAATATTTACTAAAGTGTGAATGAAAGAAAATGGAAGAAGAGAAGAGAATGAGAGTGAAAGGGGAGTGGAGTCACCTCCACCCCTCCATGGTGTCCCCAAATGATGAATCTAAGGCCCTATTTATAAGCTACCTAAATTACAAATTCAAATGAAATTACAATCAAATGCAAATTTCCTAATTACTTCTAGATGATTCTTGTGGCCTTGATTGATTGTTACTTGTGGCTTGACTTGGGCTTGTGAACTTTTAACTCCCTTCATAGAAGCTTGAAACATTGAAGAATAAATGAAGGGATTGGAGTATTTGGAAGTGCCCCAATGTGGAGTGTCATTGAAGTGGCATTTTGGGCTTTTGAAGGTTTGGAAAAACCTTACACGCTGAAGTATTGGTCTGTTTGGGTCTTCAAATTGAATGTCCACTATAGACTATTATATATCTTTGGAAAGCCCTAGATCTCAGCTTTCCAACGCCGCTGGAAGCATGTCAATTGGACTTCTCTAGCCCAAGTTATGATCTTTTGAAGGTGAAGAGGTCAGTCTGGCGAACTGCAGGGACTTGTTTTACGCTGAAATTGTGAAGCTAAACGAATAGCAATTTGTCCCCTCAAATCAGTGTCAACTATAAAGTGTTATATATGGTTGGAAAGCTCTAGAAGTCTACTTTCTAATGACACGTAGATCACTTCATTTGGAGCTTTGTAGCTCGAGTTATTCTTGTTGGAGTGTGAAGAGGTCAGGATTGCAAATCCTCTTTGCTTCTCTTTGAGTTTGTTTCCAAGTTTTTGCCACCTTGGGAGTGTGCTTCCTCTATTAGTGCTTTTATTGCTTCATTTTCCATAATTTCCTACAAAATTTATTAACTCAAGGAATCAAAGCAATATTCAATTTAATCACCAAAACACTCCCATAATTAAGCATTATGAATTGATTTTTATATGAAAAAGCATAAAAAAACATAACATGATGCGTAGTCATCACAACACCAAACTTAAACTTTGCTTGTCCTCAAGCAAACAAAGAATCATTCAATAAAGATTGACAATCCAAGGTGAGAAGAATAGCAATTAAATGTTCATGGTTGGCTAGTTTATTATGCATGCTACAATCTCAAAAGAAATTCAAATGATTGATGCTTCTATCTAGCTCATTTTATGAAATATTTTTCTTTATGTTCCTTACTTGAAACAAGCTTTTCATCTTTTTCTTAGCTTAGCTTCTTGGGTGCTTTGCACCATTAGTTAAAAGCTTTGACTCTAAATGCTTTGTTTTCAAGTATTACCACTTGATACATAAGCACCACAAGCATTTAATTAGAGGACTTTTTATGCTCATTTATTCCTTTTCTTTACTTTCCTTCTAATCATTGGTGCTTAGAGCCTTGAGCTTTGAGGGAGTGCTTTGCACTTGAGCCTAGTCTTGACTCTAAGTGTTTTGTTTTCAAGCTTTTTGCTTGATACATAAACACCACAAGTACTTGACTAATGAAATGTCATTGGTACTCAGAGTCTTCAACTTTCTCATTTTTCCCTTTTTCTTTCTTAATCTTTTAATTGATTTGCTTGTTCAAGGTTTTCAATATTTCAAACATTTCATAAAATGTCCTAGATGAAAACTTCAATTAAACAAATTCAAATGTAATTGAGCAACAATAGTCATGCTAGCCTTCCAATACTTATATGCTCATGCTAGATTCTTCTATAATTACCTTGTTTGTTTATGATCATGATACTTAATTACTTTGACTCACAAAATTCAAAATGGTAATTATGACGTAAAAGCAACATGTTGCAATTCAAATATCAAGCTATGCTTTTCCAAAAAGAAGAACACACATGCATATAAAAGAAATGGAAGACAATCATGAAATTGAAAGTATAGAAGATAAATAAGAGGAAAAAGAACTTAACCACCTTGTAGATCTTCATCTTTGGTATTGTCATTTTCCTCCTACTCCTTCCTTCCCCAACACCAAACTTAGAATGATTGCTTGTCCTCAAGCAACAAATAAAATAATGGTGGTGGAATTTATGATTAATCATGAATGTCTTCAAGAAAGAGATGTAAGTAATGCATGTGTTTAAGCAAGCAAAAATTAAAGATGACAATCAAGGCACAAAGAAAAGAGACAATATGATTGCATCAATAAGTGAGTTGTGCATGGTACTATGCATGAAAGGTAAGTGGCAACACCAAACTTAGTGTGACACTTTCATTTTAGAATGATGCAAGTACCCACTAAAGATTGAAGATCAAATTGTTGCATGCAACACCAAACTTAGAATGCAATCATATGCCAAATTATTGAAAGTAAACTAAGCAAGGAAAGAAAATGTTACCAACAGTTGGGTTGCCTCCCAACAAGCACTCTTTTAATGTCATTAGCTTGACATGTGGTTCTTAATTTTCTTCCTCTTCTTCCAATTGGTTAAAAGAAATGACTTCAAGGGAGAAGAAGAGAAAATTGATGCCCCTTGATTTGATTGTCTCCTAACAAGCCTTCTTTTGTTGTTATTAGCTTGATTCCTCTTGCTTGTTGGGGTGGGGGTTGGATTGCTTTTTGTTGACCTTCTCTTTTTCATGGATGTTGTCTTTTGTTTCTTGGTCACAATCCTTCTTTGAATGTTTTTATTGATTGCCTTCACTTCCTTGATTTCAAGACTTAGGTGTTGTGTGATGGTTGGAGTGTCCTCTTCATCAAGAACCTCTTGGATTGATGGTTCAATTAAATCATCTTCCATACAACTTTCTACTTCATTGGAGTGTGGACTCCCTTGGTTGTTTTCCTCCCTTACAACCTCATTCTTCATTGGGATTTTACTTGGTATAGGGGCCTCTTTTTCTTGCTCTTCCAATTCCTCTTTTACACTAAACATTTGCTTTAATAGCTCTTCTATGGAGGAGGTTTGTTGATCTTCCCAAGATTTCTTCATCTCCTCTTCATATTTTTTGATCACAAATTCAAGGGAAGTTTGTGAGGGTTGTGAATGTTCATGTTCCTTTATCACCTCAAGTTCAATTTCATTCTCAATCACCTCATTCTTCATTGAAATTTCACTTGACACATGGACCTTTTGTTCTTCTTTTTCCACTTCCTCACCCACAAATTGGTCTTCATCCTCACTGCTTGGCAACCCGAAGTGTTTCCTTATTTGCTCTAAGTGCCCATCTATTTTCTTGCAGAGGATTTCTTGTTCTTTCCAAGATTCTAATATTTCTCTAGACCATTGAAGGTGATCCTCAACTATTAGCTCCAAAGATGAAGGTTGGGAGTAATTTTGTGGATATGGATGTGTTGTGGTGAAGTCATTTTGGGGAGTATGAAAGGAGTTTTGTGAGTTGTGAAATGAATTTTGTGAATTTTGAAATGAGTTTTCTGTATAGTGAAATGAATTTTGTGGTTGATGAATTGAATTGTATGGATTTTGGAAAGAATTTTGTGTTGAGGCAAACTCAAGTGGTGAAGAATTTTGATATGAAAAATTTGGAGATGAGGTTGGATAATTAAGAGGTGAGGGCTCTTGATGGATGGGATATGAAATATTGAATTCTCTTTGGTTTTGTCCTTCCCAATCACAATTTGGATAGTTGTCCCATTCATAGGAGTATGAATCATTTTGTGTTCTTGGAAAGTATCCCATTTGGTTTGATTGCTCAAACCCCATCATTCCTTGATCTTGATTTTCCCAACCACAATTAGTATAGTAACTTGAATCATTTTGTGGTGGTGAAAAATACCCCATGTAACTTGCTTGATCATTGTGTGACCTAGGGGCATGTCCCATTTGGGTTGATTGCTCATGATCCATCATTTCTTGTTGATATTCCCATCCACCATGAGGATAATGACATGAATCATTTTGTGGTGGTGGGCAATATCCCATGTAATATGATTGATCAACATGTGAGGTAAACTCCATTTTAATTAAAAAATATTGTATCAAACACAACCACCAAGAAAAATTGAAATTCCTTGTGTCACAACTAAAGAATTCTTAGTGAGGCAATAACACAAACACTTAACTTGCAATAAGAAAAGAGAAATAAAAATAAAAAAAATAAAGTAAAAATGAAAAAAAATGTCTAATCTAGAAAATTAATCAACCGGTAGTTTGTTAATCACAATTAATCCCCGGCAACGGCGCCAAAAACTTGATACGTAAAAATTAGATTTCACGTACAACCGGCAAGTGTACCGGGTCGCATCAAGTAATAAAACTCACTTAGAGTGAGGTCGTTCCCACGAGGATTAATGGATTAAGCAAGCAATAGTTAATTAATTGTTCTAGTTAGACGATTCATGTTTGAGTGATAAGCAACAAGAAATGTAAATGACTTGAAATTAAATAAAAGCAATAAAGTGCAAGGAAAGTAAATGACAAGAAATTAAAGTGCTAAAAATTAAAGTGCAAGAATGTAAATTGCAAGGAATAGAAAGCACAAGAAAGTAAAGTGCAAGAAAGTAAATGACTAGAAAGTAAAACCAAGTGAAGTATTTCTACAAACACTTGGAAGGCATAAATGTGCCAAAGTAAAGAAAGCCATAAATGTGCATAAGTAAATGACAAGAATTTAAAGAGAACAATTAAATGACAAGAATTAAAGACAAGAAGTAAATAACAAGAATTAAGAATGAAATTAACATTGGGATCAAGAGATATTGCATTCTCAAGATCAACAATTCTCATCTCCACTTCAATCATTCAATCATTGATCTCTTGGCAAATCATAAGTAATCAAACCCCAATCTCTTGGTGATTTGATTTCTCTTAACTTGATCAATTGCCAATCTCTTGATCTAATTGCTCATGAGAAGAGATGAAGAATGGTCTCTAATTGCCACACAACCCTCAAGATTTCAATTCAAAGTGATTACATCTCACATATCAAGCTAAGAATTATCAATCAAGAGAGTTGTGAGAGAAGAGCCTCAAACTAAATTCTATGACTCCTTTCTCAAGTTCATCATAGAATTTAAATAGATCTAATCCCTCTCTCGATAGTAATTAGATCTTTGAAGCACAAAGACTCTCTCTAAAGAAACAATGAAAGAAGAATTGAAGATGAAGAATGAAAATAAATCAACCCATTAAATTGCAATAGAGCTCTCTTTCCCAAATGTTGGAAATTAGAAACTCATCATAACAAAAATATTTACTAAAGTGTGAATGAAAGAAAATGGAAGAAGAGAAGAGAATGAGAGTGAAAGGGGAGTGGAGTCACCTCCACCCCTCCATGGTGTCCCCAAATGATGAATCTAAGGCCCTATTTATAAGCTACCTAAATTACAAATTCAAATGAAATTACAATCAAATGCAAATTTCCTAATTACTTCTAGATGATTCTTGTGGCCTTGATTGATTGTTACTTGTGGCTTGACTTGGGCTTGTGAACTTTTAACTCCCTTCATAGAAGCTTGAAACATTGAAGAATAAATGAAGGGATTGGAGTATTTGGAAGTGCCCCAATGTGGAGTGTCATTGAAGTGGCATTTTGGGCTTTTGAAGGTTTGGAAAAACCTTACACGCTGAAGTATTGGTCTGTTTGGGTCTTCAAATTGAATGTCCACTATAGACTATTATATATCTTTGGAAAGCCCTAGATCTCAGCTTTCCAACGCCGCTGGAAGCATGTCAATTGGACTTCTCTAGCCCAAGTTATGATCTTTTGAAGGTGAAGAGGTCAGTCTGGCGAACTGCAGGGACTTGTTTTACGCTGAAATTGTGAAGCTAAACGAATAGCAATTTGTCCCCTCAAATCAGTGTCAACTATAAAGTGTTATATATGGTTGGAAAGCTCTAGAAGTCTACTTTCTAATGACACGTAGATCACTTCATTTGGAGCTTTGTAGCTCGAGTTATTCTTGTTGGAGTGTGAAGAGGTCAGGATTGCAAATCCTCTTTGCTTCTCTTTGAGTTTGTTTCCAAGTTTTTGCCACCTTGGGAGTGTGCTTCCTCTATTAGTGCTTTTATTGCTTCATTTTCCATAATTTCCTACAAAATTTATTAACTCAAGGAATCAAAGCAATATTCAATTTAATCACCAAAACACTCCCATAATTAAGCATTATGAATTGATTTTTATATGAAAAAGCATAAAAAAACATAACATGATGCGTAGTCATCACAACACCAAACTTAAACTTTGCTTGTCCTCAAGCAAACAAAGAATCATTCAATAAAGATTGACAATCCAAGGTGAGAAGAATAGCAATTAAATGTTCATGGTTGGCTAGTTTATTATGCATGCTACAATCTCAAAAGAAATTCAAATGATTGATGCTTCTATCTAGCTCATTTTATGAAATATTTTTCTTTATGTTCCTTACTTGAAACAAGCTTTTCATCTTTTTCTTAGCTTAGCTTCTTGGGTGCTTTGCACCATTAGTTAAAAGCTTTGACTCTAAATGCTTTGTTTTCAAGTATTACCACTTGATACATAAGCACCACAAGCATTTAATTAGAGGACTTTTTATGCTCATTTATTCCTTTTCTTTACTTTCCTTCTAATCATTGGTGCTTAGAGCCTTGAGCTTTGAGGGAGTGCTTTGCACTTGAGCCTAGTCTTGACTCTAAGTGTTTTGTTTTCAAGCTTTTTGCTTGATACATAAACACCACAAGTACTTGACTAATGAAATGTCATTGGTACTCAGAGTCTTCAACTTTCTCATTTTTCCCTTTTTCTTTCTTAATCTTTTAATTGATTTGCTTGTTCAAGGTTTTCAATATTTCAAACATTTCATAAAATGTCCTAGATGAAAACTTCAATTAAACAAATTCAAATGTAATTGAGCAACAATAGTCATGCTAGCCTTCCAATACTTATATGCTCATGCTAGATTCTTCTATAATTACCTTGTTTGTTTATGATCATGATACTTAATTACTTTGACTCACAAAATTCAAAATGGTAATTATGACGTAAAAGCAACATGTTGCAATTCAAATATCAAGCTATGCTTTTCCAAAAAGAAGAACACACATGCATATAAAAGAAATGGAAGACAATCATGAAATTGAAAGTATAGAAGATAAATAAGAGGAAAAAGAACTTAACCACCTTGTAGATCTTCATCTTTGGTATTGTCATTTTCCTCCTACTCCTTCCTTCCCCAACACCAAACTTAGAATGATTGCTTGTCCTCAAGCAACAAATAAAATAATGGTGGTGGAATTTATGATTAATCATGAATGTCTTCAAGAAAGAGATGTAAGTAATGCATGTGTTTAAGCAAGCAAAAATTAAAGATGACAATCAAGGCACAAAGAAAAGAGACAATATGATTGCATCAATAAGTGAGTTGTGCATGGTACTATGCATGAAAGGTAAGTGGCAACACCAAACTTAGTGTGACACTTTCATTTTAGAATGATGCAAGTACCCACTAAAGATTGAAGATCAAATTGTTGCATGCAACACCAAACTTAGAATGCAATCATATGCCAAATTATTGAAAGTAAACTAAGCAAGGAAAGAAAATGTTACCAACAGTTGGGTTGCCTCCCAACAAGCACTCTTTTAATGTCATTAGCTTGACATGTGGTTCTTAATTTTCTTCCTCTTCTTCCAATTGGTTAAAAGAAATGACTTCAAGGGAGAAGAAGAGAAAATTGATGCCCCTTGATTTGATTGTCTCCTAACAAGCCTTCTTTTGTTGTTATTAGCTTGATTCCTCTTGCTTGTTGGGGTGGGGGTTGGATTGCTTTTTGTTGACCTTCTCTTTTTCATGGATGTTGTCTTTTGTTTCTTGGTCACAATCCTTCTTTGAATGTTTTTATTGATTGCCTTCACTTCCTTGATTTCAAGACTTAGGTGTTGTGTGATGGTTGGAGTGTCCTCTTCATCAAGAACCTCTTGGATTGATGGTTCAATTAAATCATCTTCCATACAACTTTCTACTTCATTGGAGTGTGGACTCCCTTGGTTGTTTTCCTCCCTTACAACCTCATTCTTCATTGGGATTTTACTTGGTATAGGGGCCTCTTTTTCTTGCTCTTCCAATTCCTCTTTTACACTAAACATTTGCTTTAATAGCTCTTCTATGGAGGAGGTTTGTTGATCTTCCCAAGATTTCTTCATCTCCTCTTCATATTTTTTGATCACAAATTCAAGGGAAGTTTGTGAGGGTTGTGAATGTTCATGTTCCTTTATCACCTCAAGTTCAATTTCATTCTCAATCACCTCATTCTTCATTGAAATTTCACTTGACACATGGACCTTTTGTTCTTCTTTTTCCACTTCCTCACCCACAAATTGGTCTTCATCCTCACTGCTTGGCAACCCGAAGTGTTTCCTTATTTGCTCTAAGTGCCCATCTATTTTCTTGCAGAGGATTTCTTGTTCTTTCCAAGATTCTAATATTTCTCTAGACCATTGAAGGTGATCCTCAACTATTAGCTCCAAAGATGAAGGTTGGGAGTAATTTTGTGGATATGGATGTGTTGTGGTGAAGTCATTTTGGGGAGTATGAAAGGAGTTTTGTGAGTTGTGAAATGAATTTTGTGAATTTTGAAATGAGTTTTCTGTATAGTGAAATGAATTTTGTGGTTGATGAATTGAATTGTATGGATTTTGGAAAGAATTTTGTGTTGAGGCAAACTCAAGTGGTGAAGAATTTTGATATGAAAAATTTGGAGATGAGGTTGGATAATTAAGAGGTGAGGGCTCTTGATGGATGGGATATGAAATATTGAATTCTCTTTGGTTTTGTCCTTCCCAATCACAATTTGGATAGTTGTCCCATTCATAGGAGTATGAATCATTTTGTGTTCTTGGAAAGTATCCCATTTGGTTTGATTGCTCAAACCCCATCATTCCTTGATCTTGATTTTCCCAACCACAATTAGTATAGTAACTTGAATCATTTTGTGGTGGTGAAAAATACCCCATGTAACTTGCTTGATCATTGTGTGACCTAGGGGCATGTCCCATTTGGGTTGATTGCTCATGATCCATCATTTCTTGTTGATATTCCCATCCACCATGAGGATAATGACATGAATCATTTTGTGGTGGTGGGCAATATCCCATGTAATATGATTGATCAACATGTGAGGTAAACTCCATTTTAATTAAAAAATATTGTATCAAACACAACCACCAAGAAAAATTGAAATTCCTTGTGTCACAACTAAAGAATTCTTAGTGAGGCAATAACACAAACACTTAACTTGCAATAAGAAAAGAGAAATAAAAATAAAAAAAATAAAGTAAAAATGAAAAAAAATGTCTAATCTAGAAAATTAATCAACCGGTAGTTTGTTAATCACAATTAATCCCCGGCAACGGCGCCAAAAACTTGATACGTAAAAATTAGATTTCACGTACAACCGGCAAGTGTACCGGGTCGCATCAAGTAATAAAACTCACTTAGAGTGAGGTCGTTCCCACGAGGATTAATGGATTAAGCAAGCAATAGTTAATTAATTGTTCTAGTTAGACGATTCATGTTTGAGTGATAAGCAACAAGAAATGTAAATGACTTGAAATTAAATAAAAGCAATAAAGTGCAAGGAAAGTAAATGACAAGAAATTAAAGTGCTAAAAATTAAAGTGCAAGAATGTAAATTGCAAGGAATAGAAAGCACAAGAAAGTAAAGTGCAAGAAAGTAAATGACTAGAAAGTAAAACCAAGTGAAGTATTTCTACAAACACTTGGAAGGCATAAATGTGCCAAAGTAAAGAAAGCCATAAATGTGCATAAGTAAATGACAAGAATTTAAAGAGAACAATTAAATGACAAGAATTAAAGACAAGAAGTAAATAACAAGAATTAAGAATGAAATTAACATTGGGATCAAGAGATATTGCATTCTCAAGATCAACAATTCTCATCTCCACTTCAATCATTCAATCATTGATCTCTTGGCAAATCATAAGTAATCAAACCCCAATCTCTTGGTGATTTGATTTCTCTTAACTTGATCAATTGCCAATCTCTTGATCTAATTGCTCATGAGAAGAGATGAAGAATGGTCTCTAATTGCCACACAACCCTCAAGATTTCAATTCAAAGTGATTACATCTCACATATCAAGCTAAGAATTATCAATCAAGAGAGTTGTGAGAGAAGAGCCTCAAACTAAATTCTATGACTCCTTTCTCAAGTTCATCATAGAATTTAAATAGATCTAATCCCTCTCTCGATAGTAATTAGATCTTTGAAGCACAAAGACTCTCTCTAAAGAAACAATGAAAGAAGAATTGAAGATGAAGAATGAAAATAAATCAACCCATTAAATTGCAATAGAGCTCTCTTTCCCAAATGTTGGAAATTAGAAACTCATCATAACAAAAATATTTACTAAAGTGTGAATGAAAGAAAATGGAAGAAGAGAAGAGAATGAGAGTGAAAGGGGAGTGGAGTCACCTCCACCCCTCCATGGTGTCCCCAAATGATGAATCTAAGGCCCTATTTATAAGCTACCTAAATTACAAATTCAAATGAAATTACAATCAAATGCAAATTTCCTAATTACTTCTAGATGATTCTTGTGGCCTTGATTGATTGTTACTTGTGGCTTGACTTGGGCTTGTGAACTTTTAACTCCCTTCATAGAAGCTTGAAACATTGAAGAATAAATGAAGGGATTGGAGTATTTGGAAGTGCCCCAATGTGGAGTGTCATTGAAGTGGCATTTTGGGCTTTTGAAGGTTTGGAAAAACCTTACACGCTGAAGTATTGGTCTGTTTGGGTCTTCAAATTGAATGTCCACTATAGACTATTATATATCTTTGGAAAGCCCTAGATCTCAGCTTTCCAACGCCGCTGGAAGCATGTCAATTGGACTTCTCTAGCCCAAGTTATGATCTTTTGAAGGTGAAGAGGTCAGTCTGGCGAACTGCAGGGACTTGTTTTACGCTGAAATTGTGAAGCTAAACGAATAGCAATTTGTCCCCTCAAATCAGTGTCAACTATAAAGTGTTATATATGGTTGGAAAGCTCTAGAAGTCTACTTTCTAATGACACGTAGATCACTTCATTTGGAGCTTTGTAGCTCGAGTTATTCTTGTTGGAGTGTGAAGAGGTCAGGATTGCAAATCCTCTTTGCTTCTCTTTGAGTTTGTTTCCAAGTTTTTGCCACCTTGGGAGTGTGCTTCCTCTATTAGTGCTTTTATTGCTTCATTTTCCATAATTTCCTACAAAATTTATTAACTCAAGGAATCAAAGCAATATTCAATTTAATCACCAAAACACTCCCATAATTAAGCATTATGAATTGATTTTTATATGAAAAAGCATAAAAAAACATAACATGATGCGTAGTCATCACCGGGGCAAGTCAAATACCTCATAGTAGGGGTCGACTACTTTACAAAGTGGATCGAAGCCGAGCCCTTAGCCACCATTACGGCTCAGAAAAGCCGCAAATTCCTATACAAAAACATTGTCACAAGGTTCGGAGTCCCCTACTCCATCACAACAGACAATGGAACACAGTTCACGGACACAAGTTTTCAGAACTTGGTGGCCGAACTAAAAATCAAACAGCAATTCACATCGGTCGAGCACCCACAAGCCAATGGACAAGCAGAGGCTGCAAATAAAGTCATCTTGGCCGGGTTAAAACGAAGACTCCAAGAGGCCAAATGGGCGTGGGCCGAGGAACTCCCCCAGGTACTATGGGCATATCGGACAACCCCACACTCTACAACGGGAGAATCCCCATTCCGACTAGCTTACGGGATGGAGGCAATGATTCCTATCGAAATAGATGAAGGGTCGCCCAGAGTCATCTTCTACAACGAAGGAGGCAACCCACAGGCACAAAGGGAAGAACTCGACCTCCTCCCCGAGGTCCGAGAAAGAGCCCGAATCCGAGAAGAAGCCTTAAAATGGCGAACGGCCCTCAGATACAATCAAAAGGTAATAAAGCGAAGTTTCTCCATTCACGACCTGATTCTAATCCGAAATGACATCGGAACACAAAAGTCGGGAGAAGGAAAGCTAGCCGCGAATTGGAAAGGGCCCTACAAGGTAACAGAAGTCTTAGGGACGGGCTATTACAAAGTATCCGACCTAGAAGGCAATGAGCTGCCCAGGGCCTGGCACGCCTGTAATCTAAGACGGTACTACAGCTAGAAAAAACTTAACCCAAGGTGTACTCTTTTTCCCTACAAGGGTTTTTTAATGAGACACCCGGTTAAGTAAGACAACCGACCTAGTCAAGGGTAAACATTCTGTAAATATTCCCTCTTTTAATACTAATCAAAATTTTCTATTTTTTCCTCATGATGAAACAAATCCTAGAAAAGTACCCCACCAAGGCGCATTAATTTATGCTCGGCAAAACCCAAAAAATCATTTGCCAAGAGACCATACAAGGTCGGCAAAGATAAAGCGACGAGGTTCAAATTAATGTGAGAAGTTATAAAGTAACTCTGAAATGGCTCGAAGAGCCAAATAAAAAGAGGTTACAAAAATAACTTAAAAAGGCCGACCAAATGACGAAGTCGGACCCAACAAAGGGAAAGTTATAAAGTAACTCTGAAATGGCTCGAAAAGCCAAATAAAAAGAGATTACAGAAATAACTCAAAAGGGCCGACCGACGACAAAGTCGGACCTAACAAAAAGGAGGTACTCGAGCACCCGATGTCCGAGAAAAAGCTCGGACCCAAGAAAGAAGCCTTAAAACGGCAAGAACCAAGATTTCGAAAAACGCTTACTAAAAAGTTGCTTTACAAAAGCAACTAAAAAGTACAAAGCGAAAAGAACGAAATCAAAGGAAGTTTCAAAACGCTAGCTAAAAAGTTGTTATCCGAAAAACAACTAAAAAGCACGAAAGCGGAAACAAAAAGTCAAAACGCTAGCTAAAAAGTTGTTATCCAAAAACAACTAAAAAGCACAAAAGCGGAAACAAAAAGTCAAAACGCTAGCTAAAAAGTTGTTATCCAAAAACAACTAAAAAGCACAAAAGCGGAAACAAAAAGTCAAAACGCTAGCTAAAAAGTTGTTATCCAAAAACAACTAAAAAGCACAAAAGCGGAAACAAAAGGTCAAAACGCGAACAAAAACACCGCATAATAAGCTAAAAAGTTACTAAAAAGTAGCTAAAAGCAAAAAGGTGTTCAAAGCGTTCAATAGAAACCATCCAAAAGACAAAAGAGCCCACAGGCCGGGCACAAAACCAGAATAAAAAGATTACAGAGGATCAAAGTCCTTCCCGGACTCCACATCAACAGAAGGCTGCGGAGCAAACATAGAAATCGGGACAGCATCGACGGCAACGTCCTCCCGATTCGAAACCCCCACACCAGATCCATCCCCGACCAAAGGAGAAGTCGGGTTATCAGCAGGAACTCCGGGGTCGGACATCGGAACCTCATCCTCGGCAGGAGCAGGAACAATCTTTCCCTCCACGACAACGTTATCCGTACTGAATAAGCTCAGATCCAGGTCGGGAGCAAGAACCCGGACCTGAGCCTTCAAGTTCTCAAACATAGCATCCATACCCTTAGCCACGTGACCCTCTAGCTCGTAAAAATCATCCCGAGCAGATTGCAACTTCTCCTTCGTCTCCACAAGCTCAGCATATAGCTTGGTATAATTCTCTGTAGCCACCTTCGCCATCTCCTCAGATGTCTTCGCTGCCGCCACAGCCGCGGTAGCTTTAGTTTTCTCTTTCTCCAAGGAGGCCTCCAGCTCAGCAATCCGGGCAGCCTTCAGTTGACTAATCTTATCAAGCTCGGAACGAGCCTTATCAAGTCGGGAGCTGGTCGCACCAATGGGGGATTTCTTGAACTCCCGGGCAATAGCGGCATGAAGACTAGCCATCCGGACACAGCTCCGCGCCATATATTGAAAATGATGCTCCATAGACACATCATCAGTAGAAATGAAAGTCTGAGGGAGGATGTGCTGCTCAATTCAACCAAGAGCATCGAAGTCCTTGTCATTGAAACCGGCAAGCTCTTGAGAGGTCTTCTGCTTCTTGGGAGGAGGACCCGAGAACGGAGGAGGAGAAGAGGTAGCAGGCCCAGAGGTCGGAGGATCCTGACTTATAGCTCGGAACTGGGGAGTCGGAATAGTCTTCGACCGAGTCTGAACACCTATAGTAGTCTTCTGCGGAGAAGATCGGGCAAAAGCATCCCCGGCCTCGATATTTCGAGCAGCCACCGACTTCTTCGTCCGACGAAGAAACTTCATGGAATCCGCCTGAGAAGACATCTCTGCAGAAATAAAAAGGAAAAAAGATCACCACAACAGAAATTCCACCAAAACAAAACCCAAATACTAAGAAAGATAAATCTCAAAAGAGGTCGGGAACTACCTAACTCGGAACGGAGAAGGCTTGGATCTCCCAACATTTTCTTCGTGTCCAAGTGAGGTGCCCGACCCCATAAACTGCTCACCACACCCACAAAGGCCTGCTCCACCTCATCTAGACTCTCAAAAGTATACTTAGCAGACACTATATTCTCCTGCCAACAAAGAGGAAAAGAAGGCTCCCCACTCTCATCTAGAAAGAAAGGTCGGACGTCTCCAACAGCCCGGACCTTGAAATAAAAGTTCTTAAAATCGTGAAAAGACTCATCATACAGGGTACAGAACTTCCTCCCCTGGTTAGCCCTAAAAGAGACCCAAGACACCTTCCCTCCGCCCGACCCCGGCTTCGTCAACACAAACAAATAGGAAAAAAGGGAAATAGAGGGAGAGACACCCAGAAACTGACACAAAAGTTGAAACAGCTTTAAAAACGCCCAAGAATTCGGATGGAGCTGCGTAGGGGCGAGGTTACAAGACCACAACACCTCGGACTCCAGGTCGGTAAAAGGAAGTCGGACATTCAGCTTAGAGAAGAAACAGTCATAAGCATAAAAGAAGAGCTTCTCGGAACTATCTAAAGGCGGGAAGCACACTCTCTCCTCGGAATCCGGGGCTACTAACTCATAATCCCTCTCAGATTCTCTATCTTCACATATGCTACATTGCCTACGGAACCTAGCTAAATACTCAGAATCTACCACAGAAGGAACTCTTAGGGGAACGGGATCTACCCAACCAAGACCACTCGGAATCTTGGTCGACATCGCCTGAAGAACCTTTCGAGACATAAAAATCTTGCCTACAAAGAAGAATACAACAAGCAAGGCAAAAATCACATAAAGGCAGACAGCGAAAACCCATTCAGCAAGGCGAGAAAACCAAGTTCTTTTAGAAGAAAATACAGAAACCCGAAAACGAAATACCAAGAGAAAAGAGCCCCCCCACATACAAACAACCAAAGCAATGGCGGCGCCTCTTTTCGGGGCAACCCAGGCATAGAAGAAAAAGAAACAGAAGCATATGTGCGCAAAGAAAATGAAGACGAGAACAAACCTGGAAGAAAGGAAGAAGACGACGAGCTCCGATGCAAGGAGAACGAAAACGGCGGCGCAGAGGAAACCCCGGAAAAACCCACAGAAAGAATCGGAGAAGAAGAACAAAGAAGGAGCGGCGCTCGAAGGAGAGGTGGCAAAAACTCAGAAAATGGAAAGGGAACAGAATAAACGAAGAAAATGAGGAAAGGGGCAAATAAATAATGCCTTCACAGAGCCCGAACGGAAATCGAGGAGAAACGGTAAAAAGCAATAAATGCTGAAACGGCCGTTTTCAAATTTTGAAAAAACTACTATGCCCGAGCTCGACCTCCCAAAAAGGACGAACTCGGGCAGTGGCACTGTTCATACCCTGACCGAGTTCCCCAAACTCGGAAAGTTCATAGAAGGTCCGACCTCGTCCCAAGGCCCACGCCTGAGGTCGGACCTCGGACAAATAAGCTAAGAAGGCCCATCAGAAGGAACGAAGCCCAAAACCTAAAGGCCGAAAAGGCCTAAAGAAAGGCGGTTCCACAAAGATAGGGATAAAACTCCCAAAAGATAAGATAAGATAAGAATATCTTATCCAGGGAAGATCACGACCAACTACTATAAATACACTGGAGCACCCAGGTATAACTCATACTCTAATTCTACTCAATATCTGCTTGGACCCATGCTAACTTAAGCATCGGAGTGTCATTGCAGGTACAACCACCAACCACTCCACATATCAAGCTCGGGTCCCTGACCCCCACCTCGGGCCTCACCAAGACGTCCGAGCTACTCGTTTCAGGTAACCCCCGGAACAAGTGCATTTATCCTTGTTCCTACTCATATGAAAGAGAAGAAAACAAGAAAAGAAAGAGGATTCCTCTATGTCACAATATAGAGATTCCTTTATGTTAGTAGAAAAAGAAAGGGGAGAAGAATGAAGAAGAGTGAGTTCAGATATTTAGGTGAAGAGAGGTGAAGAGAAGTGTTAGTAATTAAATAATTAAATAGAATAAGAAAAGAGAGGGAGAATTTCGAAAATAATTTTGAAAAAGGGGTTAATAATTTTCGAAAATTAGGAATAAGATAAGATCAAAATTAAAATTTAAAATAAAAAGAATTTTTGAAAAAGAGATGAGATATTTTCGAAAATTAGAGAGGGAAGAGTAGTTAGGTGGTTTTGAAAAAGATAAGAAACAAACAAAAAGTTAAAGAGTTAGTTGAAAAAGATATTAAAATCAAATTTGAAAAGATAAGAAGATAAGTTAGGTAAGTTATTTTAAAATCAAATTTTGAAAAAGATAAAATTTTTGAAAAAGATAAGATAAAAGATAAAAAGATTTAATTCAAAAATTTTAAAATTACTTACTTCACTAACAAGAAACTACAAGGTAAGATTCTAGAACTTAAAGATTGAACCTTTCTTAACAAGAAAGTAACAAACTTCAAATTTTTGAATCAATCACATTAATTGTTAGTGAGTTTTTGAAAATTTGATATAAAGATAAGGAAAAGATTTTGAAAATAATTTTAGAAAATATTTTTAGAATTTTCGAAAAATAGAAAAAAAAATGAAAAAGATATGATTTTTGAAAAAGATTTTGAAAATATAAGGTTTTTAAAATTGAAAATTTGACTTGACTTGTAAGAAACAACTAATTTTGAAAATTTTTGACTAAGTCAACTCAAATTTTCGAAAATTATGAGAAAAATAAGGAAAAGATATTTTTTGATTTTTGAATTTTTTTTGATGATGAGAGAGAAAAACAACAAACATGACCCAAATCATGAAAATTTTGGATCAAAACACATAATGCATGCAAGAACACTATGAATGTCAAGATGAACACCAAGAACACTTTGAAAATCATGATGAACATCAAGAACATATTTTTGAAAAAAAATTTTTGATGCAAAGAAAACATGCAAGACACCAAACTTAGAAATCTTTAATGCATGGACTCTAACAAACAAAAAATGCATATGAAAAACAACAAACAACACAAAACAAGAAATCATCAAGATCAAACAAGAAGACTTGTCAAGAACAACTTGAAGATCATGAAAAACACTATGAATGCATGGAATTTTCGAAAAATGCATGTAAAATTTTTAAAACATGTAATTGACACCAAACTTAAAAAATTTGACTCAAGACTCAAACAAGAAACACAAAATATTTTTGAATTTTATGATTTTATTAATTTTTTTGGATTTTTATTAATTTTTTTCGAAAAAATTTTGGAAAAACGAAAAAGAAAAATTTTGAAAAAGTTTTTGAAAAGAAAATTACCTAATCTGAGCAACAAGGTGAACCGTCAGTTGTCCATACTCGAACAATCCCCGGCAACGGCGCCAAAAACTTGGTGGACGAAATTGTGATCAACAATAATGGCTCTTTAGCATGTGCATAAAAACATTAACTCAGCACTTTCTTTCCACAATCTCGTTCAACTAACCAGCAAGTGTACTGGGTCGTCCAAGTAATAAACCTTACGTGAGTAAGGGTCGATCCCACAGAGATTGTTGATATGAAGCAAGCTATGGTCACCTTGTAAATCTCAGTTAAGCAGATTAAATGGTTATGGGTTTTGAAAAATAATAATAAATAGAAAATAAAAAGGGATAGAAATACTTATGTAGATCAATAGTTGGAATTTCAGATAGGCATGTGGAGGTGCTGTGCTCCTCTTGAATCTCTATTTTTTTATTACATTCATCCAATCCTTCTTACTCCTTTCCATGGCAAGCTGTATGTAGGGCATCAACATCATCAATGGCTACTTTTAATCCTCTCGGGAAAATGGTCCTATGCGCTGTCACTGCACGGCTAATCGTCTGGAGGCATCACCCTTGTTGATAGCTACATCCCATCCTCTCAGTGAAAATGGTCCAAATGCTCTGTCACAGCACGGCTAATCATCTGTCGGTTCTCAATCAGGTTGGAGTAGAATCCATTGATTCTTTTGCGTTTGTCATCACGCCCAGCCTTCAGGAGTTTGAAGCTCGTCACAGTCATTCAATACCGGAATCCTACTCGGAATACCATAGACAAGGTTAGACTTTCCGGATTCCCGGGATCCTACTCGGAATACCACAGACAAGGTTAGACTTTCCGGATCCCCATGAATGCCGCCATCTATCTAGCTTATACCACCAAGATTCTGTTAGGGAATCTAAGAGATATGCGCCCGGCCTAGAGTAGAACGAAAGTGGTTGTCAGTCATGCACGTTCATAGGTGAGAATGATGATAAGTGTCATGGATCATCACATTCCTCAAAGTGTTGTGCAACGTATATCTTGGAATAAGAATAAAAGAGAATTGAATAGAAAGTAATAGTAATTGTATTGAAACTTGAGATATAGCAGAGTTCCACACCCTTAATCTATGGTGTGTAGAAACTCCACTGTTGAAAGTACATAAGTGAAAGGTTCAGGCATGGCCGAATGGCCAGCCCCCATGGTCTAAGGACTAGGCGTCCAGAGATATCTAATACACTAATAAAAAGTCCTATTTATAATAAACTAGCTACTAGGATTTACATGAATAAGTAATTGATGCATAAATCCACTTTCGGGGCCCACTTGGTGTATGTTTAGGCTGAGCTTGGTCTATCCACGAGCTGAGGCTTTTCTTGGAGTTGAACTCCGAGTTATAGCGTGTTTTGGGCGTTCAACTCCGGATCATGACGTGTTTCTGGCGTTTAACTCCAGACAGCAGCATGTACATGGCGTTCAACGCCACTTTACGTCATCAATTCCCGAATAAAGTATGGACTATTATATATTGCTGAAAAGCTCTGGATGTCTACTGTCGAACGCCGTTGAGAGCGCGCCATTCGAAGTTCTGTAGCGCCAGAAAACGCATTTTGAGTGCAGGGAGGTCAGATTCCAACAGCATCAATAGTCCTTTTGTCAGCCTTTTTTCAGAGTTTTGCTCAAGTCCCTCAATTTCAGCCAGAAATTACCTAAAATCATAGAAAAACACACAAACTCATAGTAAAGTCCAGAAATGTGAATTTAACATAAAAACTAATGAAAACATCCCTAAAAGTAGCTTGAACTTACTAAAAATTACCTAAAAACAATGCCAAAAAGCGTATAAATTATCCGCTCATCAGTGCCCCTATGTTCCTACGTTAGAGTCCACGTTAGTATAGCTAACGTGACTTTTAACGTAGGTGTGATCCACCTTCGAGAGTGTTAGTGACACTCAGCTTTGTCACTAACGCTCCAAATGCTACATTCTCTACGTTAGAACCCATGTTAACTAAGTTAACGTGGCTCTTAACGTAGTAGTGAAGCCACCTTCCAACGTTAGTGACAAAAGTGAGTGTCACTAAGGTTGGCTCTTTGATCTCAATTCCACATTAACTTTCACGTTAACAGTCTTAACGTGAAAGTTAACATAGGCAATGCTAGTTGGTCCAACATTAGTGACAAAAGTGAGTGTCACTAACGTTGGCCTTTGTTTCCTCTTCCACGTTAGAGTTTACATTAACTAAGTTAACGTGACTCTTAACGTGGATCATTGCCAAGTTCTCCAATGTTAGTGGTGTTCACTTTTACCATTAACGTTGGAGTTCCTTCTTCTTCTACGTTAACTACCACGTTAACTAAGTTAACGTGGCAAGTAACGTGAGCTTTAGGTGGCTTCGCAGGCGTTATTGGTGATCACTTTTCTCACTAACGTTGCAAGCTTTACCATTCCATGTTAGTGTTCATGTTAACTATGTTAACGTGAATACTAACATGGTTCTTCCTTGCTTCCTTTGCCCTGAAAACGAGCAATTAAAGTGCATCAAAGTTCTAGCCAAAGTCATGAGATTATGCATCATCAATTTATCATGAAATTCTATCACAAAAGTTACTTGAATCAAGGTGTGAGTGTAATTTCATCCAAAACTTGCCTTATTCACTAAGAAAATGCATGAAACTACCCTAAAACAGCAAAGAAAAGGTCAGTGAAACTGGCCTAGATGACCTGGCATCACAACACCAAACTTAAAGCTTGCTTGTCCCTAAGCAAGAACTGAAGCATAAGAAGAATGAAATGAAATAACAAGAAGATAAGATAGAAATAGCATTCTTGGTTTATGGGGTTTCATGCATAGCAACATAGGTTCTTTCCCTCTAGGTTTCAAGCCTTTATCAAATCCTTAGTCACCTTCTTCATTGTATCCTTTGAGATTTCTTTCTTATTGATCCTTCCTTCTTTTTCAAAGTTATTTTTCTTTTTGCTAAGTGCTTTGTAAGATGGCAACTCTTTATGATAAGCTTTCAGCCAACACTCCCAAACCAGTTGGTTTTAAGGTGCTAGGTGTTAAGACACCCCTAAGGACTTACTCCCTCGAGTCTCTTTCCCTCATACATACACATCATAGGCATATGGTTTGTTATTTTTCCTTTCTTGAGACCTTGGTGTCCAGCACCTCTTTGGGTTACTAAGTGTTTTGTATCAAAGGTTACTCTTGATAGTGGACTTTCAGCTGATAATCCCGGATTAGTTAATCCAAGTTACCAAGTGATAATGCATGCCTAAGAGCTTATTCATCCAAGTATATCCTTTGTACATAAACACCACAGACACATGCCTCAGTTTTGAAACCCTTGATGCCTAGCATTGTTTCTTATTGTGTTTCTTTCCTTTTCACTTATATTACTCTTTCTCTTTTCTTTTTGGGATCTTATTGTTTAGCTAGTCTGAAAGGGTGTGTCTCAAACAAAGGACTTAGGATAGATAGTTGCTTTCTTTCCTTCTTTGGTGAACCAACTTAGCTTACTAAAACCTACCACAAACATTTAGAATGCACTTCATAAAGTAGCTCCACTCTTATTCTTTTCATAACATTTTCTTTTTGATTAACTTAAAGAGACAAGCATACAAGTAAGAAGGGTGAAAGTGAATACTTAAGACATTAAGCTAGCACAATAAAATTGTGAATAAAGGGGAACAAGTAAAAGATGCAGGTTCTATTCAATCATTTTTCACTTAGAGTTTTGCAGTTTGAGATGGGTTGAAACAACCTCATGATGTCTTCCATGGTATTCTCGTCCTAATAATTGCATCCCTGTCTGTTTCCTTGGATGATGGGGTATGCTCATTCCCTGAGATTGATTGAATTCCTGCAATACTATTAAAAGTCGCTTGTTCTCCAAGAACTTTGAAGAGGGTTAGCATGCATATATGTTTGTGATCTTCAGAACTTAACATGATGTATGAACACCAAACTTAGTTCTTTGCTTACTTGACAAATTGGATGCATGTAAGAACCTTGTGTGCTTTTTATTAAGAAACAACTATGTGCTAAAGAAAAATATAATCTATATATATTAGAGCCCTATATTCACCCTTGAATTGTTTTTGGTGTGTAACACCAAACTTAGTTCCTCACACTATAGAGAATCCAACATGAAATTTTTATTGAAAGACATATGAAAAGAGAATTACCTCAGGTTGGGTTGCCTCCCAACAAAGCACTTTTTTTAACGTCGCTAGCTCGACAATTCTTTCCTTAGTTGAGGTTGTACTTCTGTTTGGGGTTCTCCCCCATGCTGCCCAAGTAATGTTTGAGTCTTTGTCCATTCACAATAAATCTTTTCTTTGAGCCTTCTTCCATTATTTCTATGTGTCCATAAGGTGAGACTTTTGTGACTAGGAAGGGTCCCGACCATCTTGATTTGAGTTTCCCAGGAAAGAGTTTCAGTCTAGAGTTGTAGAGAAGCATATGTTTCTATTCTTCGAAACTTCTAGGTACCAAATTGAGATCATGTCTCCTTTTTGCTTTTTCCTTATAGATTTTGGTATTTTCATAGGCTTGAGATCGAAATTCTTCCAATTTTTGAAGCTGTAGAACCCTTTTTTCACCAGCAGCAGTGCTATCTAGGTTTAGTGTTTTAAGGGCCCAGGAGGCCTTGTGCTCCAGCTCTAACGACAAGTGACAAGCCTTACCAAACACCAGTTGATATGGGGACATCCCAATTGGTGTTTTGAAAGCTGTCCTGTATGCCCAAAGAGCATCATCTAGCTTCTTCGCCCAGTCCTTTCTTGATGATGTTCTGTTGGTTGGATTTCTTCTTGGATAGGTTCTTCCTCCTGTGCTTCTTCTAATGCCCTCTTCCTTAGATGGGGTCTTTTTTGCTGTTGAGCTAGAGTCACATGGGTTATGCGTTGGAGTGTAAGTGATCTCTCAAGACCTACCCAAGTTGGATTGCTATCTTCAAAGACAACCTTAGCTTTCATGCATAATCTAAGGATAGTGTTGGGGTACCAAAGTCTACCACCCGAGTCTTTCTTCTCGGCTGATTCTTGAATTTCTTCAGCTATAATTTCATGCACATTGATGCTTCCACCCCTTATTAGACAATGTACCATGGTAGCTCGAGCAATATTGACCTCAGAATTGTTTGCGGCTGGAAGGATAGATCATCTCACAAGCTCAAACCATCCCTTGGCTTCTGGGATGAGGTCTCCTCTCCAGATGAACCGGGGCCTCATATCCCACAATGCATATGTCACCTACAATTTCTTCCAATTCATCATTGTCGGGGCCATTGTTCATTCTTTCTTGGTACCCGAGCTCAACAAATTGTGGTGCTTTCAGATGAAGTGTTCTAATTATAGCATTTGGGCTGAAATCTACCTCCATTCCTCTTACATGGCTTTTGAAGGTGTGGGTTATGGTCTTGTCTTGTCTAACCACATTTGCATAAAATTCCCTAATGAGAGTTGCATTTACCCTTGCTTCCGGGTTAGTGAGCTTTTGCCAACCCATTCTCTCAATCTTCTCCCAAATTTGTGGACATTCATCTTTATTGAACTGGAATGTTGATTCGGGCAGTATCTTCTTGTCCTTTATTCGTTCAAAGTCGAGCTCATGGAAGGCTGTTTTGAATCTCCCAACGTCAAAGGAAGGCTGCTCCATGGGTTCCTTTCCTCTTTTCCTTTTGGAACTTGATGATGTCATGAGTGAGATTTGAATTGCGAAGATAGAAAAGATTAGGGGTTTGAAGATAGAGTTCGGTTGGGTTGAGGCTGAATGTGTTTTGGAGAAATGTGTTTTGAGATAAGGAAGAGAAGTGGGTTGGATGAATATTTCAGAAGGACTAGATTGGTGAGGGTTCTTTATATAGATTGGTGGTGATAGTTGAATGGTGTAGATCAATGGCACGGCCTTGATAGTGAACGGTTGGGGTTTGGTGCAAGGTGAGCACAAGGATTAACTCCTTTTTAGGGTCTTGGTTCGGTCTTCGAAATGATCTATTCCCAATGTTGCATGGCAACACTTCCAAGGACATTCCCCATGAAAACAAGTGTGAAATTCCCTTGGCCGAATCTTACTTCTTTAATTCCCCCATCAAGTACCATCAATGTACTTTTTGATTCCCTGTATACGAAAAGAAAATGTAATGGGTTATTTGAAATTTTTGGTGGGAAAAATTTGTGAACTAACAAAATATTTATTTTTCTTTTGTTTTTGCATGACTAAATGCTTTCCATGAATGTAAATCAATCAACCATTAAGCTTCTCATGCATGCACGTTGGTACACCAAACTTGTTTGTGATCACATGGTGCATCAAGTTTGGAGAATAAATCTTCCTCATAGGGTGTGTTCAAACCTCACTTGATGTGTTTTGAACACCAAACTTATCATGTACTATATGTTGCATGTAGAGGAGCTTTATTTTAGTTGTTAAAATTGATTTGAAATTCTATGGAAATTGTCTTATTACTATTATTAGAGATTTAAGAAAAGAGGTATAGAACATGGGTTGCCTCCCATGAAGTGCTTCTTTAACGTCATTAGCTTGACGGTTGACCCTTTTCAGGGTGGTTGGTGGTGCTTGAAATCCTCTCCTCTTGCAGTGAACTTATGTCCATTGGCTTTGTTGATAAGCTCCATATGCTCCAAAGATAAGATTTTGTTGATAGTGTACATAGGAGGCAGCTGAGATGGAATAGTAGGGAGGTGAGGTGGTATAGATGGAAAGTATGTAGAAATCACTTCATCACCTGGCGAGAAACTTTCTGTAGGAGTTTTCTTATTTCTCCATCTCCTCGGAACTTTCTTCTTTGTATCTTTTGATGCTTTCTTGTTCTCTATAGCTCCTTTCCCTAAGGGATCCTTGTTGTTTCCACTGCATGAATTTGGTGGTTCTGGTTCCCTTTGGATTACCCTTGAATGAGATTCTTCTTGAATATGTGACTTCCCATCCAATATGGTTTCCAATTGTGTTGTTTGTGCCTCACTACTTGTTTCTTGCATCAGTGCTTCATTCTGCTCTTCTCTTGATTCTTTGCTCTCTTGACTTGATTCTTGTGAGAGGTTCAAAACATTGAAAGTGAGCTGCTCATCATGTATTCTCAGCACTAGCTCTCCTCGCTCTACATCTATGAGTGCTCTGGCTGTGGCTAGGAATGGTCTTCCAAGAATGATGGGATAGATAGGATTCTCATCCATTTTGAGAACAACAAAATATGTGGGAAGATAGTAGCTCCCAACCTTAACCAGCACATTTTCAACCACTCCTATTGCTTATTTTTTAGTTTTGTTAGCCAATCTGATAATTACATTAGTAGGAGTTAGTTCATTGATTTGGAGCTTCTTCATGAGGGAGAGAGGCATTAAGTTGATGCTTGCTCCTAAGTCACAAAGCCCTTTGTCAATCATTGTTCCTCCTATGGCACAAGGAATGTGGAAACTCCCTAGATCCTCCTTCTTTGTGGGTGGCCCTGGTTGAATGAGAGCACTGCAATCCCTGTTCATCTTTATTATTTGTCCACCCTTCAATGGACTTATTTTGGCTAGTAGCTGATTTATATACTTGATGTAGAAAGGCATTTGCTGGAGGGCTTTGATAAATGGTATATTTACATCAAGAAATGCAAACATATCAAGGAACCTTGAGTACATTCTCCCTGCTACACCACCTTTAAGCCTGTAGGGAAAAGGAGCATATGGGTTCAACACCTCCTTCTTCTTTAGCTCTTCCTTGGCTGTAAGTTGAGTTGTATAGCTTCCTTCTTCCTGGCTTTCCTTTTGGTTATTTTGGAGGTGTTCTACTTCATTCATGCTCCCCTCATTACTTGTGGTTATCATTTTGCATTCTTCCCATCTCACCTTCTTTGTTTCTCCTCTTGGATTCTTTTCTGTATCACTGGGGAATCCATCAGTGTGTTTGCAAATTTGTTGAGATAAATACCCTACTTGGGACTCCAATCTCTTGATGTTTTCTCCTTGGTTCTTGATATTGGCTCGCACTTCTTCCTTAAACACTTTGTTGTCTTCGACTTCTCTGCATAAGTTTTCAAGTAGAGCTTCGATCTTTGAGAGCCTATCATCTGTTGATGATGGTGGGTTGAGATTAGGTGGTTGAGAAGGTGGGTTAGATGGATGTTGGTAACATCTCTGTGAGGTGTTTTGATGAGTAGCATTGTTGTTGGAGTTGAGGTTGTGGCGTCTCTGATCTTGCCCTTGGTCTTGTTGGTTTCCCAATCCAAAGTTGGGGTGATTTCTCCATCCAGAATTGTAAGTTTTGGAGTATGGATCATGGACTTGTCTAGGTGAGTTTCCAATATAGTTGGCTTGCTCCCAATAACCTTCTTCTCCTATGTTTACTCCTTCTTGAGCTGATAATGAGGTGATGGCTACTGCAACTTGGTTCTCCTCTACCTTCTTGGTCAGATCTGCTAGATGCTTGGTGATCATCTTGTTTTGAGCTAAGAATGCATCCATGTGGTTCAGCTCCATTACTCCTCTCGTGTTACTTCTTTCAGAGGCATAGAAGTAGTCATTTTCAGCAACTGTTTCAATGACATCTATGGCTTCTTCAATGGTTTTCTTCTTGTTTAGAGAGCCTCCTGATGAATGATCCACAGCCTTCTTTGACTCATAGAAAAGACCTTCATAGAAGATGTGAAGTTGAACCCACTCATTAAACATCTCTGGTGGGCATCTCCTTGTTAGGTCTTTGAATCTCTCCCATGCTTCATAAAGTGTCTCACCATCTTGTTGTCTAAAAGTTTGCACCTCAGTTTTTAGCCTATTGATCTTTTGAGGTGGGTAAAATCTTGCTAAAAACTTGTTCACCACTTCTTCCCAATTAGTTAAGCTCTCCTTTGGGAATGATTCAAGCCATTTGGATGCCTTGTCCCTGAGTGAGAAAGGGAACAAGAGCAACCTATAGACATCTAGGTGGACTCCATTGGATTTCACTATGTCACAAATCCTCAAGAAGGTGGTCAAATGTTGATTAGGATCTTCTTGAGCACCTCCTCCAAATGAGCAATTATTCTGCACAAGAGTGATGAGCTGGGGTTTTAGCTCGAAATTGTTGGCATGTATGGTGGGCTTCTGAATGCTGCTTCCACAGTTTCCAGGATTAGGATTGATATATGATCCTAAGACTCTCCTTTCTTGCCCAGCCCTGTTTCCATGGCATTCTCTGACTTGATTATGAGCTTCTTCTTCAAGATTGTTCTCCAAATTCTCTTCCATTTTGGGTTCAAAATACTCTTCCTCTCCTTCCTCAGCACCAATAATCCTTTTCCCTCTTGCTTCCCTTCTTAGTCTCCAAAGGGTTCTTTCAGGTTCTGAATCAAAGGATTTTGAAATCCCTTCTCTTCTCCCTGTCATACAACAAACAGATTGCACAACAGGAGATAAAATGAAGAAACTATTCTTGTTAGAGTAATTGTTAGTGTGAGTGATGCAAATTATCAAACAGTTAGTGGGTTAGTGAGCAGAATTGTAATCAAAGGAGGACAGAACAAAAAAAATAAAAGAGGGTGCAGTGCGTAAGGAGGAAATTAAAATAAACTAAAGGAGATTAACTGAATAAACTAAACAAAAAGAAAAATGCTCAATCTAGTGATCTTCAAACTTAATCATTGTTGATTCAAAATCAATCCCCGGCAACGGCGCCGTAAACATGATGCATGAAAACTTGTCTCTCAACAAATTTCCCTTCGGCAAGTATACCGAATTGTCGTCAAGTAAAACTCACAATAGCGTCAGGTCGAATCCCACAAGGATTGATTGGTCAAGCAACTTTAGTTAGAAGAATGTGCTAGTTGAGCTAAACAGAATTTAGATTGAGATGCAGAAATTTAAATGACTGGAAAGTAAATAACATAAATTAAAGTGAAGAATCTTAAATGGGAATTTGGGGTAATAAGTGATGTGTGAAAAACGATCGAACACAAAACTCACCGGCAACTGTACCGGGTCGAATCAAGTAATAAAACTCACGGGAGTGAGGTCGATCCCACAAGGATTGAAGGATTGAGCAATTTTAGTTTAGTGGTTGATTTAGTCAAGCAAATCAAGTATTGGTTGAGTGATTTTGTATCCAACAGTAAGTAAATAGCAGGAAATGTAAAGGGAGAGGGATGATTTACAGAAATTAAAGAGAACTGAAAGTAGAGGTGCTGAATCTTAAAGAACAAGAAATTAAATGACTGAAACTTAAAGTCCAAGAAATGTAAATTGCGGTAACTTAAAGTGCAAGAAATATAAATTGCTTGAATGAAAAAGGGATTTAAGGACTGGGAATTCATAATTTAAGCAAGAGAAACTAAATTGCAACAATTATCAAAGCAAGATAAGAATCGAAATTGGCTAGATCTCAAACAGAAATGGAAATTTGAATGCAGCAGTGGTTCAGCAGAAGAACCATAAAGAAAATCAGATCTCAGTACTCCAGAGACTAGATAGCAGAGTCTAAATCTCAATTCCCTTCCTAGATCCAAGTTCACAAAGCAAGTAAAGAGAAATTGAAGATTGAAGCAGTAAAGGAAATGAAATTTAACTCAATTATGCAGAAGGAAAATCAAAGAGATCTTAAATGGAGATTGAGACAGAAGTTCCTCAATTCTTCACACTCAAGACTCAAACAAAACCCAGTAAAGAAAACAAAAAGATCAGAGGAAGAAGAAGTGAATTCTCTCCTTCAATTCTCAAGCTATTGCAGAAAACAGAAAAAATGGAAAGTGAGCTCTCAAGTTGACTAAGGATGAAAATTAAAATGAAAGTCAGTTTTTTTCCACTAATCCTAACTAACACCTATTTATACACTTTCTATTTTGGATCTAAGAATTTTGAGTGGGCTTGAAAGATGGGTGAATAATTGAATTCAATTGGATTTTTAGATGAGTTTCAGCCCATATTGCTCCCTGGAGGCTGCTCTGCTCTTGTGGAGGGCAGAGCAGGGAAGCCTTGCATGTGGATCCAATTAGCGTGCCAAGTATGGGAGAGGCATCAGGATGCTGCCCTGCCCTTGTGGAGAGCAGGGCAGTGGTGTCATGGTGCGTGCCTTGCTTCCCTGCCCGTGCTGTGATGCGCCAAGGATGCGCGCCCAAGCTCCCTTGTTGCGCGTCAATTGTGCGTGCTGGCCGTGCCAAATTGGGCGCCATGCACCAAGGAATGCTGCTCTGCCCTCCTTGTGGGCAGTGCAAGCTTTCCATGTTCTTGGGTGAGGTCCCAAGTTCGAAACTTGCTGGATGGCTTTTGTTGCCCCTTTTTTCTTGGTTTTCTTGGCACCAAAGTAGCGCCTAGTTTCTTGCTTCCTCAAGGTCTTGAGTTCAATCCTTGGAGGTTGAAAACAAGCTAATTTTGGCCTGTTTTCCTTTCATTTGAATGCTACTTCCTTCCCTCTTGAGCTTGGTTCGAAACCCATGGGTGGCACTTGGAGAACAATTTCCTTGAATTTTTCCATGAGGAGCCTGAAATTGCTCTTGAGGTGGGCAGGCCAGAATTTTTCCTTCCCTTATTTCTTGGCCTAGAATTGTGCTCCACCCTCAAGGAGGGCAGGGCAGTGAAGCCTTGAATGCTTGGTTCATTGTTGTGCTCCCTTGGAGGGCAGTGTGCTCTTATGGAGAGCAGTGTGGCTTCCTTCCTTCCATGCGCCACACTCTTTTCTTCCTTGGGCCACGCTTTCTTAAGCCACGCTTCATTCTTTTCTTCTTTTCTTCACCTACAAATAATCAAAACAACCAATCAAAGTATCACTAAATTCACAAGTTTATAAATCAATTAAAATTCAATTAAATTTAGCTTAAACCTCATTATTTAGCATCAATTAAATGGTGGTTGTTTGGTTCAAATAAAACATGTAATTCCACTCTAAATTGCTTACTTATAGTACAAGAAAGTGCATAAAAACTAGTGAAACAAGTGAAATTAGCTTGAAAAATGGGTATTTGTCATCAATAAGCATAAAATTAAATGGCAGAAAGTAAAGAGAATGGGTAAGATCAGAAATGGGGAAATCATTGGGTTCAGGAGATGTTGCATTCTCCAGATCAGGTTCATTCTCATCTCTTCCTCAATCAATGCATTCATTGATCTCCTTGGCAATCTTAAGTGATTGGATCCCAATTCCTTGGCAATCTAATCTCTCTAAGCTTGAACAATTGCCCAATTTCTTGATTTAATTGCTCATGGGAAGAGATGAAGTGTGGTCACTGATTATACCACATGCATTTCCAAATCAAAGTGTTGGGAGGATTACATGTCACTATATCTGCCCAAACCCCAATTTGGTCCAACATGAGAAAGCATTTCTAGCATGATCTCCTCATCCCTTTTCCAAGACTCAAAGGAGATCCAATTATGGAGAGTTTCTTTTCCAAGACAACTAACCAATTGAATTAAGATCGAAAGCTTTCTAGTAAGATCAAGAGAAAATAAAGAAGAAGAAGAATGAAAATTATAATTGATCCATCAAATTACAACAGAGCTCCCTAACCCAATGAAAGGTGTTTAGTTGTTCATAGCTCTAGAAATGGAAAATGGCAGAAAAGAAAAATACATGCTAAAAGTAAAGAAAAGTAAATCTATAGAGAGTAGTTCCCAAATGTGCCAAGCTTCTCTATAGTTCAAAACTACTCCTATATATACTACTCCTCTTGATCTTCTAGTGTGTTCTTCAAGTCTTGGATGTGGGCTTTGGATCTTGAGTTGAAGCAGTTCTCATCTTTAGTGGGCCCAACTTGCAGAGAAATATGAATTAGGCCTTGGGTAGTTAGTAAGATTTAACATTGATTGCCATTGTGGGTTCGAGAACGTTAGTGGCGTGCACTTTTTCCACTAACGTTCCACCCTCATATATCCACGTTAAATCCAACGTTAGTGGTCTTAATGTGACCACTAACGTTGCTTTCTCAAACTTGGCTAACATTATTGGGACTCACTTTTCCCAATAACGTTGGCTTATACCCCTTCGCAAATGTTAATGGGAATCACTTTTCCCATTAACGTTGCTTAGTACTCCTATTTTCCTACGTTAGAGTCCACATTAGTATAGCTAACGTGACTTTTAACGTAGGTGTGATCCACCTTCGAGAGCGTTAGTGACACTCACCTTTGTCACTAACGCTCCAAATGCCCAAATTCTCTATGTTAGAACTCACGTTAACTAAGTTAACGTGGATCTTAACGTAGTAGTAATGCCATCTTCCAACGTTAGTGACAAAAGTGAGTGTCACTAACGTTGGCTCTTTGATCTCAACTCCACGTTAACTTTCACGTTAATGGTCTTAACGTGAAAGTTAACATAGGCAATGCTAGTTGGTCCAACGTTAGTGACAAAAGTGAGTGTCATTAACATTGGCTTTGTTTTCCTCTTCCACGTTAGAGTTCACGTTAACTAAGTTAACGTGACTCTTAACGTGGATCATTGCCAAGTTTTCCAACATTAGTGGTGTTCACTTTTACCACTAACGTTGGAGAAAAACGTTATTGGTGTTCACGTTTTCTCTTAACGTTGGAGTTCTCTTTTGCTTCTACGTTAACTACCATGTTAACTTAGTTAACGTGGCAAGTAACGTGAGCTATGGATGGCTTTACAGGCGTTATTGGTGATCACTTTTCTCATTAACGTTGCAAGCTTTTTACCATCCCACGTTAGTGTTTACGTTAACTAGGTTAACGTGAATACTAACGTGGTTCTTCCTTTCTTCCTTTGCCTTGAAATCAAGCGATTAACGTGCATCAAAGCTCTAGCCAAAGTCATGAGATTATGCATCATCAATTTATGATGCAATTCTAGCAAAATTCTCATGAATTCATGCAAAGTTCACAATAGTTGCTTGAATCAAGGTGTAAGTGTAATTTTATCCAAAACTTACCTTATTCACTAAGAAAATGCATGAAACTACCCTAAAACAGTAAAGAAAAGGTTAGTGAAACTGGCTTAGATGCCCTAGCATCACAACACCAAACTTAAAGCTTGCTTGTCCCTAAGCAAGTACTGAAGCATAAGAAGAATGAAATGAAAGAACAAGAAGATAAAATAGAAGTAGAATTCCTAGTTTATGGGGTTTCATGCATAGCAATTTAGGTTCCTCCTCTTTAGGTTTCAAGCCTTTATCAACTCCTTGGTCACTTTCTTGATTGCATCCTTTGAGACTTCTTTCTTATTGATCCTTCCTTCTTTTTCAAAGTTTATTTTTCTTTTTGCTAATTGCTTTGTAAGAGGGCGACTCTTTATGATCAGCTTTCAACCAACACTCCCAAACCAGTTGGTTTAAGGTGCTTAGTGTTAAGACACCCCTAAGGACTTACTTCCTCAAGTATCTTTCCCTCATACATACACACCACAGGCACATGGTTTGTTATTTTTCCTTTCTTGAGACCTTGGTGTCCAGCACCTCTTTGGGTTACTAAGTGTTCTATAGCAAATGTTTCTCTTGATAGTGGACTTTCAGCTGATAATCCCAGATTAGTTAATCCAAGTTACTAAGTGATAAGGCACCCCTAAGAGCTTATTCATCCAAGTATATCCCTTGTACACAAACACCACAGACACATGCCTCAATTTTGAAACCCTTGGTGCCTAGCATTATTTCGTATTGTGTTTCTTTCTTTTTCACTTTTATTGCTCTTTCTCTTTTCTTATTGGGATCTTATTGTTTAGTTAGTCTCAAAGGATGTCTATTAAACATAGGACTTAGGATAGATAGTTGCTTTTTTTCCTTATTTGGTGAACCAACTTAGCTTACTAATTATCCTACCACAAACATTCAGAATGCACTTCACAAAATAACCCCACTCTAGTTTTTTTCATAACATTTTCTTTTTGATTAACTTAAAGAACAAGCATACAAGTAAGAAAGGTGAAAGTGAACACTCAAGACATTAAGCTAGCACACTTGGATGTGAATTAAGAGGAACAAGTAAAAGATGCAGGTTCTATTCAATCATTTTTCACTTAGAGTTCTGCATTTCAACATGGTTTGAAACAACCACATCCTAGCATTTGCATCCCTGTCTATTTCCTTAGATGATGGGGTATTGATGAGCGGATAATTTGTACGCTTTTTGGCATTGTTTTTAGTATGTTTTTAGTATGATCTAGTTAGTTTTTAGCATATTTTTATTAGTTTTTAGTTAAAATTCACTTTTCTGGACTTTACTATGAGTTTGTGTGTTTTTCTGTGATTTCAGGTATTTTCTGGCTGAAATTGAGGGACCTGAGCAAAAATCTGATTCAGAGACTGAAAAGGACTGCAGATGCTGTTGGATTCTGACCTCCCTGCACTCGAAGTGGATTTTCTAGAGCTACAGAAGCCCAATTGGCGCGCTCTCAACGGCGTTGGAAAGTAGATATCCTGGGCTTTCCAGCAATATATGATAGTTTATATTTTGCCCAAGATTTGATGGCCCAAACCGGCGTTCAAAGTCACCCTCAAGATTTCCAGCGTTAAACGCCGGAACTGGCACCCAAATGGGAGTTAAACGCCCAAACTGGCATAAAAACTGGCGTTTAACTCCAAGAAGAGTCTCTACACGAAAATGCTTCATTGCTCAGCCCAAGCACACACCAAGTGGGCCCGGAAGTGGATTTTTATGTCATTTACTCATTTCTGTAAACCTTAGGCTACTAGTTCTCTATAAGTAGGACCTTTTACTATTGTATTTTCATCTTGAAGACTTTGGTAGCCATCCTCATTCTTATGCTATCTTAGATCATTGGGAGGCTGGCCTCACGGCCATGCCTAGACCTTGTTCTTATGTATTTTCAACGGTGGAGCTTCTACACACCATAGATTAAGGTGTGGAGCTCTGCTGTACCTCGAGTATTAATGCAATTACTATTGTTCTTCTATTCAATTCCGCTTGTTCTTGTTCTAAGATATCACTTGTTCTTCAACTTGATGAATGTGATGATCCGTGACACTCATCATCATTCTCACCTATGAACATGTGACTGACAATCACCTCTGTTCTACCTTCGATTGGGTGAATATCTCTTGGATTCCTGATTGCACGATGCATGGTTGATCGCCTGACAACCGAGCCAACCATTCCGTGAGATCAGAGTCTTCGTGGTATAGGCTAGAACTAATGGCGGCATTCAAGAGAATCTGGAAGGTCTAACCTTGTCTGTGGTATTCTGAGTAGGATTCAATGATTGAATGGCTGTGACGTGCTTCAAACTCCTAGCAGGCGGGGCGTTAGTGACAGACGCAAAAGAATCGATGGATTCTATTCCGGCCTGACCGAGAACCGACAGATGATTACCCATGCTGTGACAGAGCATAGGCAACGTTTTCACTGAGAGGATGGGAGGTAGCCACTGACAACGGTGAAACCCTACATGAGCTTGCCATGGAAAGGAGTAAGAAGGATTGGATGAAGACAGTAGGAAAGCAGAGAGACGGAAGGGAAGGCATCTTCATGCGCTTATCTGAAGTTCATACCAATGAATTACATAAGTACCTCTATCTTTATCTTTATGTTTATTTCGTTCATCACCATATCCATTTGAGTTTGCCTGACTAAGATTTACAAGATGACCATAGCTTGCTTCATACTAACAATCTCCGTGGGATCGACCCTTACTCGTGTAAGGTTTATTACTTGGACGACCCAGTGCACTTGCTGGTTAGTTGTGCGAAGTTGTGTTAATGCCATGGTATTGAACACCAAGTTTTTGGAGTTCATGACCGGGGATTATGAGAGTTGTGAAAAGTATTGTTCACAATTTCGCGCACCAAGTTTTTGGCGCCGTTGCCGGGGATTGTTCAGTTTGGACAACTGAAGGTTCATCTTGTTGCTTAGATTAGGTATTTTTTTCCGAAATTCTTGAAGATGAATTCTAGAGTTTCATGATGATTTGTTGAAGTCTGGCTGGCTGAGAAGCCATGTCTAATCTCATTGGACCGAGATTTCAACTTATCATCACAAGAGCTTGTTGATTTTTATCAATCATGCTTTTAGAGCAGTGATCTGCTAAGGCTTGGCTGGCCTTTGGCCATGTCTAGTGTTTTGGACCGAAGCTTTCTTTGAAAGCTTGGCTGGCTGTGAAGCCATGTCTAATTCCTGGACCGGAGTCTTAGACTAGCATTGCACTGATTCCTGGAATTCTCATTAAGAATTTTGATACTTTTTTCCACTTAATTTTCGAAAAACACAAAAAAATCAAAAAAATCATAAAATCCAAAAAATTTCTTGCTTGAGTCTAGTGTCTCATCTTAAGTTTGGTGTCAATTGCATGCATTCATTCATGTGTCTTAAGAATCTTCAAGTAATTCTTGATGATTTTCGTCCTCTGATCTTTAAATTCAATTGACTTGAGTGTTTTGTGTGTCTCATATGCATTCTCATGTTATTAGTGTCAGTAGTATACAAACTGCTAAGTTTGGTGTCTTGCATGCATTGTTATTTGATTCTTGTTGCATTTTGATTTTTCCTTATTATTAAAAATCCAAAAATATTTTTAATTTGTGTCTTCTCAAGTCAATAATACAGAGAATTGAAGATTCAGAACATACAGCAGAGGAATTGCACAGAAAAAGCTGGGCGTTCAAAACGCCCAGTGAAGAAGGACAGACTGGCGTTTAAACGCCAGCCAGGCTACCTGGTTGGGCGTTTAATGCCCAAAAAGGTATAGTTTTGGGCGTTAAACGCCAGAATGTGCACCATTCTGGGCGTTTAACGCCAGGATGGCACAAGGGGGAAGATTCTGTTTTTCAATGCAATTTTTTTTCAGGTTTTCAAAGTTTTTCAAAATCAAATCTTTTTCAAATCATATCTTTTCAATCAAATCTTTTTCAAAATCAATTTCTTTCTATTTTCAAAAATACTTGCTACCAATTAATGATTTGATTCAACATTTCAAGTATGTTGCCTTTTCTGTTGAGAAAGGTTTAATGTTTGAATCATATCTTTTCTTGTTAGCCAAGTTTTTAATTTTCAAAATCAAATCTTTTTAAAATGTTTTTCAAATCATATCTTCTCAATCACATTTTTTTTATCAATCATATCTTCTTAACCACATCTTTTTCAAAATAAGTTTTCAATCAAATCTTTCTGATTTCTAATTTCAAAATCTTTTTCAAAAATCACTTTATTTCTTTCCCACTTTCATTTTCGAAAATTAAGTAATGTTTTTCAAAAATGTTTTCAAAATTTTTTACTTAATTTTCGAAAATCACTTCCCTTCTTCTCACATCCTTCTATTTATGGACTAACACTATCCCTTAATGCAAAATTCGAACTCCATCTTCTTTGATAAAGTTCGAATTTTCTACTCCTGTCTTCTACTCTTCTTTTCTTCTGACACTTCAAGGAATTTCTATACTGTGACATAGAGGATTCCACATTTCTTGTTCTCTTCTCTTTCTTATGAGCAGGAGCAAAGACAAAGGCATTCTTGTTGAGGCTGATCCTGAACCTGAAAGGACCTTGAAGAGAAAGCTAGGAGAAGCCAAAGCACAACTCTCTTTAGAGGACCTGACTGACTTCTTCAAAGAAGAAGAACACATGGCAGCCGAAAACAACAATGCCAACAATGCAAGGAAGGTGCTGGGTGACTTTACTGCACCTACTCTCGACTTCTATGGGAGAAGCATCTCTATCCCTGCCATTGGAGCAAACAACTTTGAGCTTAAGCCTCAATTAGTTTCTCTAATGCAACAGAATTGCAAGTTCCATGGACTTCCATTGGAAGATCCTCATCAGTTTTTAGCTAAATTCTTGCAAATCTGTGACACAGTCAAGACTAATGGGGTTGACCCTGAGGTCTACAGACTTATGATATTCCCTTTTACTGTAAGAGACAGAGCTAGGACATGGTTGGACTCACAACCCAAAGAAAGCCTGGACTCTTGGGAAAAGCTAGTCAATGCCTTCTTGGCAAAGTTCTTTCCACCTCAAAAATTGAGTAAGCTTAGAGTGGAAGTCCAAACCTTCAGACAGAAGGAAGGAGAATCCCTCTATGAAGCTTGGGAAAGATACAAACAATTAATCAGAAAGTGTCCCTCTGACATGCTTTCTGAATGGAGCATCATAGGAATTTTCTATGATGGTCTTTCTGAACTGTCCAAGATGTCTTTGGATAGCTCTTCTGGAGGATCTCTTCATCTAAAGAAGACGCCTACTGAAGCTCAAGAACTGATTGAAATGGTTGCAAATAACCAATTCATGTACACTTCTGAAAGAAATCCTGTGAACAATGGGACTAGTCAGAAGAAAGGAGTTCTTGAGATTGACACTCTGAATGCCATATTGGCTCAGAACAAGATATTGACTCAACAAGTCAATATGATTTCTCAAAGTCTGTCTGGAATGCAAAATGCACCAAGCAGTACTAAGGAAGCTTCATCTAAGGAAGAAGCTTATGATCCTGAGAACCCTTCAATGGAAGAGGTGAACTACATGGGAGAACCCTATGGAAACACCTATAATCCTTCATGGAGGAATCATCCAAATCATTCATGGAAGGATCAACAGAGACCTTAACAAGGTTTCAATAACAATAATGGTGGAAGAAACAGGTTTAGCAATGGCAAGCCTTTTCCATCATCTTCTCAGCAACAGACAGAGAGTTCTAAGCAGAATAACTCTGATTTAGCAACCATGGTCTCTGATCTAATCAAAACCACTCAAAGTTTCATGACTGAAACAAGGTCCTCCATTAGAAATTTGGAAGGACAAGTGGGTCAGCTGAGCAAGAAAATTACTGAACTCCCTCCTAGTACTCTTCCAAGCAATACAGAAGAAAATCCAAAAGGAGAGTGCAAGGCCATCAACATGGCCAAATTTTGGGAGGAAGAAGAGGCAGTGAACGCCACTGAGGAAGGCCTCACTAGACATCCACTGGCCTCCAATGAGTTCCCCAATGAGGAACCATGGGAATCTGAGGCTCAAACTGAGACCATAGAGATTCCATTGGACTTACTTCTGCCATTCATGAGCTCTGATGAGTATTCTTCCTCTGAAGAGGATGCGTATGTCACTGAGGAGCAAGTTGCTAAATACCTTAGAGAAATCATGAAGCTAAATGACAAGTTATTTGGAAATGAGACTTGGGAGGATGAACCTCCTTTACTCACCAAGGAACTGGATGACTTGTCTAGGAAGAAACTGCCTCAAAAGAGACAGGATCCTGGGAAGTTTTCAATACCTTGTACCATAGGCACCATGACCTTCAAAAAGGCCCTGTGTGACTTAGGGTCAAGTGTAAACCTCGTGCCTCTCTCTGTAATGGAGAAGTTAGGGATCTCTGAGGTACAAGCTGCAAAAATCTCACTAGAGATGGCAGACAACTTAAGAAAACAAGCCCATGGACTTGTAGAGGATGTTCTGGTTAAAGTTAAAGACCATTACATCCCTACTGATTTCATAGTTCTAGAGACTGGGAAGTGCATGGATGAATCCATCATCCTTGGCAGACCCTTCCTAGCCACAGCAAAGGCTGTGATTGATGTTGATAGAGGAGAGTTGATCATTCAAGTGAATGAAGAATCCCTGGTGTTTAAGGCCCAAGGATATCCCTTTGTCATCATGGAGAGGAAGCATGAAGAGCTTCTCTCAAAACAGAGCCAAACAGAGCCCCCACAGTCAAACTCTGAGTTTGGTGTTGGGAGGCCACAACCAAACTCTAAGTTTGGTGTTGAACCCCCACATTCAAACTCTAAGTTTGGTGTTGGGAGGTCCTAACATAGCTCTGAGCATTTCTGAGGCTCCATGAGAGTCCTCTGTCAAGCTAATGACATTAAAGAAGCGCTTGTTGGGAGGCAACCCAATGTTTTATAATTAACTATTTTCCTTTGTTATTTTCTTTTTTTTTCAGGTTGATGATCATGAGGAGTCACAAAATCAATGAAAAAAGCAAAAAAAGAATGAAAAACAGGAAGAAAAACAGCACACCCTGGAGGATGCACCCACTGGCGTTTAAACGCCAGTGAGGTTAGCTGTTGGGCGTTTAACGCCCAGTCTGGCACCATTCTGGGCGTTTAACGCCAGAAAGGGGCACCAGACTGGCGTTAAACGCCAGAAATGGGCAAGAAGCTGGCGTTAAACGCCAGAAATGGGCACCAGCCCGGCGTTTAACGCCAGAAATGGCTAAAAACGTGATTTTGTTTGCCATTTGGTGCAGGGATGACCTTTCCTTGACACCTCAGGATCTGTGGACCCATAGGATCCCCATCTACCCTACCACTTTCTCTTCTTCTTCACCCATTCACCAATCACCTCAACACCTCTTCCCCAAAAACCCTTCACCTATCAAATCCCATCTTTCTCTTCACCACTCACATCCATCCTTCATAAAACCCCACCTACCTCACCATTCAAATTCAAACCACTTTCCCTCCCAAAACCCACCCTCAAATGGCCGAACCCTCCATCCCCCCTCTCCTATATAAACCCTCCTTCACTCCTTCATTTTCCCACAACATACACACCACTTCTCCCCTTCTTGGCCAAAATTACAGCCATTCCCTTTCCCCTCATTTCTTCTTCTTCTACTCTCTTCTTTCTTCTTTTGCTCGAGGACGAGCAAACATTTTAAGTTTGGTGTGGTAAAAGCATTGCTTTTTGTTTTTCCATAACCATTTATGGCATCCAAGGCCGGAGAAACCTCTAGAAAGAGGAAAGGGAAGGCAAAAGCTTCCACCTCCGAGTCATGGGAGATGGAAAGATTCATCTCAAAGGTGCATCAAGACCACTTCTATGAAGTTGTGGCCTTGAAGAAGGTGATCCCCGAGGTCCCTTTTTCACTCAAGAAGGGTGAATATCCGGAGATCCGACATGAGATCCGAAGAAGAGGTTGGGAAGGGAAGTTCTTACCAACCCCATTCAACAAGTCGGAATCTTGATGGTTCAAGAGTTCTATGCCAATGCATGGATCACCAAGAACCATGACCAAAGTGTGAACCCGAATCCAAAGAATTATCTTACTATGGTTCGGGGGAAATACTTGGATTTTAGTCCGGAAAGTGTGAGGGTGGCGTTCAACTTGCCTATGATGCAAGGAGATGAACATCCTTACACTAGAAGGGTCAACTTTGATCAAAGGTTGGACCAAGTCCTCACAGTCATATGTGAAGAGGGCGCCCAATGGAAGAGAGATTCAAGAGGAAAGCCGGTTCAATTGAGAAGGCATGACCTCAAACCCGTGGCTAGAGGATGGTTGGAGTTCATCCAACGCTCAATCATTCCCACTAGCAACCGGTCCGAAGTTACCATAGACCGGGCTATCATGATCCATAGCATCATGATTGGAGAAGAAATAGAAGTTCATGAGGTTATAGCCCAAGAACTCTATAAGGTGGCGGACAAGTCCTCTACCTTGGCAAGGTTAGCCTTCCCTCATCTCATTTGTCACCTCTGTTATTCAGTTGGAGTTGACATAGAGGGAGACATCCCTATTGATGAGGACAAGCCCATCACTAAGAAGAGGATGGAGCACACAAGAGACCCCACAAATCATGAAATCCCTGAGATTCCTCAAGGGATGCACTTTCCTCCACAAAACTATTGGGAGCAACTAAACACTTCCCTAGGAGAATTGAGTTCCAACATGGGTCAACTAAGGGTGGAGCATCAAGAACACTCCATCATCCTCCATGAAATTAGAGAAGATCAAAGAATCATGAGGGAGGAGCAACAAAGACAAGGAAGAGACATTGAGGAGCTCAAGCACTCCATAGGATCTTCAAGAGGAAGAAAGAGCCGCCATCACTAAGGTGGACCCGTTCCTTAATTTCCTTGTTCTTTATTCTTCTGTTTTTTGAATTCTAGTGCTTATGTTTATCTATGTTTGTGTCTTGTGATCATTAGTGTCTTAGTGTCTATGCCTTAAAGTTACGAATGTCCTATGAATCCATCACCTCTCTTAATAAAAACGTGCTTAATTGAAAAAGAAAAAGAATTGCACGAATTTTGAATTTTATAATAGTTTAATTATTTTGATGTGGTGGCAATATATTTGTTTTCTGAATGTATGCTTAAACAGTGCATATGTATCTTGAATTTGTGGTTCATGAATGTTGGCTCTTGAAAGAATGATGAAAAAGGAGACATGTTACTGAGGATCTGAAAAATCATTACAATGATTCTTGAAGCAAGAAAAAGCATTTCCATTCAAAAAAAAAATCGAAAAAAAAAGAGAGAAAAGAAAGAAAAATAAAGTTGTGATCCAAGGCAATAAGAGTGTGCTTAAGAACCCTGGACACCTCTAATTGGGGACTCTAGCAAAGCTGAGTCACAATCTAAAAAGGTTCGCCCAATTATGTGTCTGTGGCATGTATGTATCCCGTGGTAATACTGAAAGACAGAGTGCTTTGGGCCACGGCCAAGACTCAATAAGTAGCTATGTTCAAGAATCATCATACTTAACTAGGAGAATCAATAACACTATCTGGATTCTGAGTTCCTAAAGAAGCCAATCATTCTGAATTTCAAAGGATAGAGTGAGATGCCAAAACTGTTCAGAGGCAAAAAGCTAAAAGCCCCGCTCATCTAATTAATACTGATCTTCACAGATTTTTTTTGGGATTCATTGCATATTCTCTTCTTTTTATCTTATTTGATTTTCAGTTGCTTGAGGACAAGCAACAATTTAAGTTTGGTGTTGTGATGAGCGGATAATTTGTACGCTTTTTGGCATTGTTTTTAGTATGTTTTTAGTATGATCTAGTTAGTTTTTAGTATATTTTTATTAGTTTTTAGTTAAAATTCACTTTTCTGGACTTTACTATGAGTTTGTATGTTTTTCTGTAATTTAAGGTATTTTCTGGCTGAAATTGAGGGACCTGAGCAAAAATCTGATTCAGAGACTGAAAAGGACTGCAGATGCTGTTGGATTCTGACCTCCCTGCACTCGAAGTGGATTTTCTGAAGCTACAGAAGCCCAATTGGCGCGCTCTCAACGGCGTTGGAAAGTAGACATCCTGGGCTTTCCAGCAATATATAATAGCCCATACTTTGCCCAAGATATGATGGCCCAAACCGGCGTTCAAAGTCACCCTCAAGATTTCCAGCGTTAAACGCCGGAACTGGCACCCAAATGGGAGTTAAACGCCCAAACTGGCATAAAAGCTGGCGTTTAACTCCAAGAAGAGTCTCTACACGAAAATGCTTCATTGCTCAGCCCAAGCACACACCAAGTGGGCCCGGAAGTGGATTTTTATGTCATTTACTCATTTCTGTAAACCTTAGGCTACTAGTTCTCTATAAGTAGGACCTTTTACTATTGTATTTTCATCTTGAAGACTTTGGTAGCCATCCTCATTCTTATGCTATCTTAGATCATTGGGAGGCTGGCCTCACGGCCATGCCTAGACCTTGTTCTTATGTATTTTCAACGGTGGAGCTTCTACACACCATAGATTAAGGTGTGGAGCTCTGCTGTACCTCGAGTATTAATGCAATTACTATTGTTCTTCTATTCAATTCCGCTTGTTCTTGTTCTAAGATATCACTTGTTCTTCAACTTGATGAATGTGATGATCCGTGACACTCATCATCATTCTCACCTATGAACATGTGACTGACAATCACCTCTGTTCTACCTTCGATTGGGTGAATATCTCTTGGATTCCTGATTGCACGATGCATGGTTGATCGCCTGACAACCGAGCCAACCATTCCGTGAGATCAGAGTCTTCGTGGTATAGGCTAGAACTGATGGCGGCATTCAAGAGAATCCATAAGGTCTAACCTTGTCTGTGGTATTCTGAGTAGGATTCAATGATTGAATGGCTGTGACGTGCTTCAAACTCCTAGCAGGCGGGGCGTTAGTGACAGACGCAAAAGAATCGATGGATTCTATTCCGGCCTGACCGAGAACCGACAGATGATTACCCATGCTGTGACAGAGCATAGGCAACGTTTTCACTGAGAGGATGGGAGGTTGCCACTGACAACGGTGAAACCCTACATGAGCTTGCCATGGAAAGGAGTAAGAAGGATTGGATGAAGACAGTAGGAAAGCAGAGAGACGGAAGGGAAGGCATCTTCATGCGCTTATCTGAAGTTCCTACCAATGAATTACATAAGTACCTCTATCTTTATCTTTATGTTTATTTCGTTCATCACCATATCCATTTGAGTTTGCCTGACTAAGATTTACAAGATGACCATAGCTTGCTTCATACTAACAATCTCCGTGGGATCGACCCTTACTCGCGTAAGGTTTATTACTTGGACGACCCAGTGCACTTGCTGGTTAGTTGTGCGAAGTTGTGTTAATGCCATGGTATTGAACACCATGTTTTTGGAGTTCATGACCGGGGATTATGAGAGTTGTGAAAAGTATTGTTCACAATTTCGCGCACCAGGTATGCTCATTCCCTGAGATTGATTGAATTCCTGCAACACTATTGAAAGTTGCTTGTTCTCCAAGCACTTGGAAAAGGGTTAACATGCATGTGTGCTTGTGAGCTTTAGAACTTAACTTTGTGTGTGAACACCAAACTTAGTTCTTTGCTTACTTGACAAATTGGATGCATGTAAGAACTTTGTGTACTTTTTATTAAGAAACAACTATGATCTGAAAAGATAATCTATGTTTTAGAGGTTAAGCCTCTGTCAAGTAAGTTCTCTAATTACTAGAGGGATGCTTCATCACTAAGGGTTGCAATGCACTCTTCATCTGGAGTTTTGGTGGAACACCAAACTTAGAGCCCTATATTCACCCTTGAATTGTTTTTGGTGTGTAACACTAAACTTAGCTCCTCACACTATAGAGAATCCACTTGAAATTTTCATTGAAAGACTTATGAAAAGAGAATTACCTCAGGTTGGGTTGCCTCCCAACAAAGCGCTTTTCTTTTAGCGTCGCTAGCTCGATGATTCTTTCTTTAGTTGAGGTTATACTTCTGTTTGGGGGGTCTCCCCCATGCTACCCAAGTAGTGTTTGAGTCTTTGTCCATTCACGGTAAATATTCTCTTTGAGCCTTCTTCTATTATTTATATGTGTCCATAGGGTGAGACTTTTGTGACTAGAAAGGGTCCCGACCATCTTGATTTGAGTTTTCCAGGAAAGAGTTTCAGTCTAGAGTTGTAAAGAAGCACATCTTGCCTTTCTTCGAAACTTCTAGGTACCAAGTTGAGATCATGTCTCCTTTTTGCTTTTTCCTTATAGATCTTGGTATTTTCATAGGCTTGAGATCTAAATTCTTCCAATTCTTGAAGCTGCATGACCCTTTTTTCACCAACAGCATTGCTATCTAGGTTCAGTGTTTTAAGGGCCCAGGAGGCCTTGTGCTCCAGCTCTAATGGCAAGTGACATGCCTTACCATACGCCAGTTGATATGGGGACATCCCAATTGGTGTTTTGAAGGCTGTCCTGTATGCCCAAAGAGCATCATCTCGCTTCTTCGCCTAGTCCTTACTTGATATCCCCACAGTCTTTTCCAGAATCCTCTTCAACTCTCAATTAGATATCTCTGTTTACCCACTTGTTTGGGGATGATAAGGTGTGGCAACCTTATGCTTCACCCCATATCGCAGGAGTAGGGCTTCCAATGGTCTATTGCAGAAATGGCTCCCTCCGTCACTGATGAGGGCTCGTGGGACTCCAAACCTGGTGAAGATATTCCTTCGAAGAAAGTTTATGACTACCTTGTTATCATTAGTTGAGGTCGCCACTGCCTCCACCCACTTAGATACATAGTCTACTACCACCAAGATAAACTTGTTTGAATATGAGGGTGGGAATGGTCCCATGAAATCGATTCCCCATACATCAAACAGTTCAAGTTCTAGAATGTATTGCTGTGGCATCTCATTTCTCTTGGGCAGGTTGCCAGCTCTTTGGCATTCGTTGTAGCTTCTCACCAATTCCTTAGAATTTTTGAAGATAGTGGGCCAGAGGAACCCACGTTGCAGTACCTTTGCGGCAGTTCTTTCTCCTCCAAAGTGACCTCCATAACTAGCACTATGGCAACTCCACAGGACCCTTCGTCCTTCTTCTTCTGAGATGTACCTCCTAAGGATTCCATCTGAGCATTTCTTAAAGAGATAGGGTTCATCCCAAATGAAATACTTGGCATCATTGATGAGTTTCCTTCTTTGATATTTGTTGATTCCAGGGGGTAAGTCACCGGCTGCTTTAAAATTGGCAATATCCGCAAACCAAGGTGCTTTATGAATCATCATTAGCTGCTCATCTAGGAACAATTCATTTACACTTGTATCATGGGCATCATCCTTCTCGCAAGGGATTCTGGATAGAGGGTCTGCCACTTTGTTCTCCACACCCTTTTTGTCTCTAATTTCAATGTTGAACTCTTGCAACAACAAGATCCATCTGATTAGTCTTGGTTTTGACTCTTGTTTGGCAAATAGATATTTGAGTTCTGTGTGATAAGTGAAAACAATAACTTTAGAGCTAATAAGATATGATCTAAATTTGTCAAATCCAAAAACTATTGCCAGCAACTCCTTTTCGGTAATGGTATAATTCCTTTGAGTATCATTAAGGACCTTGCTAGCATAGTATATGACATGCACCAAATTTTCTTTCCTCTGCCCTAACACTGCCCCAACTGCGAAATCAGATGCATCACACATCAGTTCGAATGGTAAATTCCAATAAGGTGGGGTGATGATAGGAGCTGAGGATAGCCTCTTTTTCAAGTTTTCAAATGCTAGCATGCATTTCTCATAAAAAATAAATGGTGTATCAGACATCAAGAGATTGCTTAAGGGCTTGGGTATCTTTGAAAAATCTTTAATAAACCTTCTGTAGAAGCCATCATATACGAAAAAGCTCCTAATTGCCTTGACATCACTTAGTGGAGGTAACTTTTCAATTAGCTCCACCTTAGCTCTGTCTACCTCAATTCCTTTATTAGAAACTTTATGGCCAAGAACTATTCCCTCTGTCACCATGAAATGACATTTTTCCCAGTTCAAGACTAAATTAGTTTCTTGACATCTTTTCAATACCAAGAAAAGATGGTTTAGGCAATTAGGGAAGGAATCTCCAAATAGTGAGAAGTCATCCATGAAAATTTCAATGAACTTCTCTATCATATCTGAAAAGATGGAGAGCATGCAGCATTGAAAAGTTACGGGTGCATTACATAGCCCAAATGGCATGCGCCTGTAGGCAAACACTCCATATAGGCAGGTGAATGATGTTTTCTCATGGTCTCTTGGATCAACCACTATTTGGTTATATCCTGAATAACCATCTAGAAAACAATAATATGCATGTCCCGCAAGTCTTTCCAACATTTGATCCATGAAGGGAAGTGGGAAATGATCTTTTCTTGTGGCTTCATTGAGCTTCCTGTAGTCAATACACATTCTCCAGCCTGTGATGGTTCTTGTAGGGATTAGCTCATTCCTTTCGTTGGGCACCACAGTGATTCCTCCCTTTTTGGGAACCACTTGAACTGGAATGACTGGTGGACGAAATTGTGATTCATTTGTTCTCTTTGTATTTTGTAAAATTCATTGCTTTTTCTTTCCCTGGCAATGGCGCCAAAAACATGATGCCAATACCATGGTTCACAACTATGTGTGGTCACAACTCCATTCAACTTAACCAGCAAGTGTACTGGGTCATCCAAGTAATACCTTACGTGAGTAAGGGTCGATCCCACAGAGATTGTTGGTATGAAGCAAGCTATGGTCACCTTGTAAATCTCAGTTAGGCAGATTAAATGGTTTATGATAAGTTCGAAAATAAATAATAAACAGAAAATAAAATAGGATAGAAATACTTGTGTAAATAAATAGTGGGAATTTCAGATAGGCGTATGGAGATGCTGTGCTCCTCTTGAATCTCTACTTTCTTATTACATTCATCCAATTTCTTCTTACTCCTTTCCATGGCAAGCTGTATGTAGGGCATCACTGTTGTCAATGGCTACATCCCATTCTCTCAGTGAAAATGGTCCTATGCTCTGTCACAGCACGGCTAATCATCTGTCAGTTCTCAATCAGGTTGGAATAGAATCCCTTGATACTTTTGCGTCTGTCACTAACGCCCAGCCTTCAGGAGTTTGAAGCTCGTCACAGTCATTCAATCCCGAAATCCTACTCGGAATACCACGGACAAGGTTAGACTTTCCGGATTCCTGGAATCCTACTCGGAATACCACAGACAAGGTTAGACTTTCCGGATTCCCATGAATGCCGCCATCTATCTAGCTTATACCATGAAGATTCTGTTGGGGAATCTAAGAGATATGCACCCGGCCTAAGGTAGAATGGAAGTGGTTGTCAGTCACGAGCGTTCATAGGTGAGAATGATGATGAGTGTCACGGATCATCACATTCATCAAGTTAAAGTGCAACGTATATCTTGGAATAAGAATAAGGAGAATTGAATAGAAAATAATAGTAATTGTATTATCACATTCATCGTTGTCAGTGGCTACCTCCCATCCTCTCAGTGAAAATGTTCAACGCACCCTGTCACGGCATGGCTATTCAGCTGTCGGTTCTCGATCATGCCAGAATAGAATCCAGTGATTCTTTTGTGTCTTTCACTAACGCCCCACAATCGCGAGTTTGAAGCTTGTCACAGTCATTCAATCATTGAATCCTACTTAGAATACCACAGACAAGGTTTAGACCTTCCGGATTCTCTTGAATGCCGCCATCAATTCTAGCTTATACCACGAAGATTCCGATTAAGGGTTCCAAGAGATAAACATTCAAGCCTTGTTTGCTTGTAGAACAGAAGTGGTTGTCAGGCACTTGTTCATAGGTGAGAATGATGATGAGTGTCACATATTCATCACATTCATCATGTTCTTGGGTACGAATGAATATTTTAGAATAAGAACAAGCTGAATTGAATAGAAGAACAATAGTAATTGCATTAATACTCGAGGTACAGCAGAGCTCCACACCTTAATCTATGGTGTGTAGAAACTCCACCATTGAAAATACATAAGAACAAAAGTGATCATTGGCTTCGGCCCTAGAGAGGGAACCAGAAGAACCAAGATGAAAATACAGTAGCAAAAGGTCCTATTTGTACAGAACTAGTAAACTAGGATTTACAAAGATGAGTAAATTACATAAAAATCCACTTCCGGGCCCACTTGGTGTGTGCTTGGGCTAAGCATTGAAGCATTTTCGTGTAGAGACTTCTCTTGGAGTTAAACGCCAGCTTTTGTGCCAGTTTGGGCGTTTAACTCCCATTTTTGTGCCAGTTCCGGCGTTTAACGTCGGGCAGTTTTGAGCTGATTCGGAACGCCGATTGGGCCATCGAATCTCAGGCAAAGTATGAACTATTATATATTGCTGGAAAGCCCAGGATGTCTACTTTCCAACGCCGTTGAGAGGGCGCCAATTGGGTTTCTGTAGCTCCAGAAAATTCACTTCGAGTGCAGGGAGGTCAGAATCCAACAGCATCTGCAGTCCTTTTCAGCCTCTGAATCAGATTTTTGCTCAGGTCCTTCAATTTCAGCCAGAAAATACCTAAAATCACAGAAAAACACACAAACTCATCGTAAAGTCCAGAAAAGTGAATTTTAACTAAAAACTAATAAAAATATACTAAAAACTAACTAAAACATACTAAAAACAATGCCAAAAAGCGTATAAATTATCCGCTCATCACAACACCAAACTTAAATTGTTGCTTGTCCCCAAGAAACTGAAAATCAAATAAGATAAAAAGAAGAGAATATGCAATGAACTCCAAAAACATCTATGAAGATCAGTATTAATTAGATGAGCGGGGCTTTAGCTTTTTGCCTCTGAACAGTTTTGGCATCTCACTCTATCCTTTGAAATTCAGAATGATTGGCTTCTATAGGAACTCAGAATCCAGATAGTGTTATTGATTCTCCTAGTTAAGTATGATGATTCTTGAACACATCTACTTTATGAGTCTTGGCCGTGGCCTAAAGCACTTTGTCTTCCAGTATTACCACCAGATACATACATGCCACAGACACATAATTGGGTGAACCTTTTCAGATTGTGACTCAGCTTTGCTAGAGTCCCTAATTAGAGGTGTCCAGGGTTCTTAAGCACACTCTTTTAGCTTTGGATCACAACTTTACTTTTTTCTTTTTCTCTCTCTTTTTTTCGAATTTTTTTTTTCTATTCACTGCTTTTTCTTGCTTCAAGAATCATTTTTATGATTTTTTAGATCCTCAGTAACATGTCTCCTTTTTCATCATTCTTTCAAGAGCCAACATTCATGAACAACAAATTCAAAAGATTTATGCACTGTTTAAGCATACATTCAGAAACCAAAATATTGCCACCACATCAAAATAATTAATCTGTTATAAAATTTAAAATTCATGCAATTCTTATCTTTTTTAATTAAGAACATTTTTCATTTAAGAAAGGTGATGGATTCATAGGACATTCATAACTTTAAGGCATAGACACTAAGACACAAATGATCAAAAGACACAAACATAGATAAACATAAGCACGATTTTTTGAAAAACAGAAAAATAAAGAACAAGGAGATTAATGAACGGGTCCACCTTAGTGATGGCGGCTTGTTCTTCCTCTTGAAGATCTTATGGAGTGCTTGAGCTCCTCAATGTCTCTTCCTTGCCTTTGTTGCTCCTCTCTCATGATTCTTTGATCTTCTCTAATTTCATGGAGGAGGATGGAATGTTCTTGGTGCTCCACCCTTAGTTGTCCCATGTTGGAACTCAATTCTCCTAGGGAGGTATTGATTTGCTCCCAATAGTTTTGTGGAGGAAAGTGCATCCCTTGAGGCATCTCCGGGATTTCATGATGAGAGGGGTCTCTTGTTTGCTCCATCCTTTTCTTAGTGATGGGCTTGTCCTCATCAATGAGGGTGTCTCCCTCTATGTTAACTCCAACTGAATAACAGAAGTGACAAATGAGATGAGGAAAGGCTAACCTTGCCAAGGTAGAGGACTTGTCCGCCACCTTATAAAGTTCTTGGGCTATAACCTCATGAACTTCTACTTCCTCTCCAATCATAATTCTATGAATCATGATGGCCCAGTCTATAGTAACTTCGGACCGGTTGCTAGTCGGAATGATTGAGCGTTGGATAAACTCCAACCATTCTCTAGCCACAGGCCTGAGGTCATGCCTTCTCAGTTGTACCAGCTTTCCTCTTGAATCTCTCTTCCATTGAGCGCCCTCTTCACAAATGACTGTGAGGACTTGGTCCAACTTTTGATCAAAGTTGACCCTTCTAGTGTATGGGTGTTCATCTCTTTGCATCATGGGCAAGTTGAATGCCAACCTTACATTTTCCAGACTAAAATCCAAGTATTTCCCCCGAACCATTGTAAGTCAATTCTTTAGGTCCGGGTTCACACTTTGTTCATGGTTCTTGGTGATCCATGCATTGGCATAGAACTCTTGAACCATTAAGATTCTGACTTGTTGAATGGGGTTGGTAAGAACTTCCCAACCTCTTCTTCGGATCTCATGTTGGATCTCCGGGTATTCACTCTTTTTGAGTTTGAAAGGGACCTCGGGGATCACCTTCTTTAAGGCCACAACTTCATAGAAGTGGTCTTGATGCACCCTTGAGATGAATCTCTCCATCTCTCATGACTCGGAGGTGGAAGCTTTTGCCTTCCCTTTCCTCGTTCTAGAGGTTTCTCTGGCCTTGGATGCCATAAATGGTTATGGAAAAACAAAAAGCAATATTTTTACCACACCAAACTTAAAAGGTTTGCTCGTCCTCGAGCAAAAGAAGAAAGAAGAGAGTAGAAAAAGTAGAAATGAAGGAGATGGAGATGGCTTTGTGGTTCGGCCAAAGGGGGAGAGGTAGTGTTTAGGTTGTGTGAAAATGAAGGAGTAAAGATTGGTTTATATAGGAGTGGAGAAAGGGGTAGGGTTCGGCTATGGGAGTGTGGGTTTGCGATGGAAAGTGGTTTGAATTTGAATGGTGAGGTAGGTGGGGTTTTATGAAGGATGGATGTGAGTGGTGAACAGAAAGATGGGATTTGATAGGTGATGGGTTTTTGGGGAAGAGGTGTTGAGGTGATTGGTGAATGGGTGAAGAAGAGAGAGAGTGGTGGGGTAGGTGGGGATCCTGTGGGGTCCACAGATCTTGAGGTGTCAAGGAAAATTCATCCCTGCACCAAGTGGCGAGCAAAAATGCTCTTTATGCCAATTCTGGCGTTAAACGCCGGGCTGGTGCCCATTTTTGGCATTTAACGCCAACTTCTTGCCCTTTCCTGGCGTTTAACGCCAGTCTGGTGCCCTTTTCTGGCGTTAAACGCCCAGAATGGTGCCAGACTAGGCGTTAAACGCCCATTTGCTGCCCTTACTAGCGTTTAAACGCCAGCAAGGTCTTCCTCCAGGGTTTGCTGTTTTTCTTTTTGTTTTTCATTCTGTTTTTGCTTTTTCAATTGATTTTATGACTTCCCATGATCATCAACCTACAGAAAACGTAAGATAACAAAGGTAAAATAGATAAATATAATATTGGGTTGCCTCCCAACAAGCGCTTCTTTAATGTCAGTAGCTTGACAGTGGGCTCTCATGGAGCCTCAAAGATACTCAGAGCAATGTTAGAACCTCCCAACACCAAACTTAGAGTTTGAATGTGGGGGTTCAACATCAAACTTAGAATTTGGTTGTGGCCTCCCAACACCAAACTTAGAGTTTGACTGTGGGGGCTCTGTTTGACTCTGTTTTGAGAGAAGCTCTTCATGCTTCCTCTCCATGGTTACAGAGGGATATCCTTGAGCCTTAAACACAAGGGATTCTTCATTCACTTGAATGATCAATTCTCCTCTGTCAACATCAATCACAGCCTTTGCTGTGGCTAGGAAGGGTCTGCCAAGGATGATTGATTCATCCATGCACTTCCCAGTCTCTAGGACTATGAAATCAGCAGGGATGTAATGGTCTTCAATTTTTACCAGAACATCCTCTACAAGTCCATAAGCTTGTTTTCTTGAATTTTCTGCCATCTCTAGTGAGATTCTTATAGCTTGTACCTCAAAGATCCCTAGCTTCTCCATTACAGAGAGAGGCATGAGGTTTATGCTTGACCCTAGGTCACACAGAGCCCTCTTGAAGGTCATGGTGCCTACTGTACAAGGTATTGAGAACTTTCCAGGGTCCTGTCTCTTTTGAGGTAATTCCTACCTAGACAAGTCATCCAGTTCTTTGGTGAGCAAAGGCGGTTCATCTTCCCAAGTCTCATTACCAAATAACTTGTCATTTAGCTTCATGATTGCTTCAAGGTATTTAGCAACTTGCTCTTCAGTGACACATTCATCCTCTTCAGAGGAAGAATACTCATCGGAGCTCATGAATGGCAGAAGTAAGTCCAATGGAATCTCTATGGTCTCATTATGAGCCTTAGATTCCCATGGTTCCTCATTAGCGAACTCATTGGAGGCCAGTGGATGTCCATTGAGGTCTTCCTCGGTGGCGTTCACTGCCTCTTCTTCCTCTCCAAATTCAGACATGTAAGTCATCTTAATGGCCTTGCACTCTTCTTTTGAATTCTCTTCTGTGTTGCTTGGAAGAGTGCTAGGAGAGAGTTCAGTAATTTTCTTACTCAGCTGACCCACTTGTGCCTCCAACTTTCTAATGGAGGACCTAGTTTCAGTCATGAAACTTTGAGTGGTTTTGATTAGATCAGAGACTATGGTTGCTAAGACAGAGTGATTCTGCTTAGAATTCTCTGTCTGTTGCTGAGAAGATGATGGAAAAGGCTTGCCATTGCTAAACCTGTTCCTTCCACCATTATTATTGTTGAAAACTTGTTGAGGTCTCTATTGATCCTTCCATGAAAGATTTGGATGATTTCTCCATGAAGGATTATTGGTGTTTCCATAGGGTTCTCCCATGTAATTCACCTCTTCCATTGAAGGGTTCTCAGGATCATAAGCTTTTTCTTCAGATGAAGCGTCCTTAGTACTGCCTGGTGCAGCTTGCATTCCAGACAGACTTTGAGAAATCAAATTGACTTGCTGAGTCAATATCTTGTTCTGAGCCAATATGGCATTTAGAGTATCAATCTAAAGAACTCCTTTCTTCTGATTTGTCCCATTTTTCACAGGATTCCTTTCAGAAGTGTACATGAATTGGTTATTTGCAACCATTTCAATTAGTTCTTAAGCTTCTGTAGGCGTCTTCTTCAGATGAAGAGAGCCTCCAGCAGAGCTATCCAATGACATCTTGGACAGTTCAGAGAGACCATCATAGAAAATACCTATGATGCTCCATTCAGAAAGCATGTCAGAGGGACACTTTCTGATTAATTGTTTGTATCTTTCCTAAGCTTCATAGAGGGATTCTCCTTCCTTCTGTCTGAAGGTTTGGATTTCCACTCTAAGCTTACTCAATTTTTGAGGAGGAAAGAACTTTGCCAAGAAGGCATTGACTAGCTTTTCCCAAGAGTTCAGGCTTTCTTTAGGTTGTGAGTCCAACCATGTCCTAGCTCTATCTCTTACAGCAAAAGAGAATAGCATAAGTCTATAGACCTCAGGGTCAACCCCATTAGTCTTGACAGTGTCACAGATTTGCAAGAACTCAGCTAAAAACTGATGAGGATCTTCCAATGGAAGTCCATGGAACTTGCAATTCTCTTGCATTAGAGAAACCAATTGAGGCTTAAGCTCAAAGTTGTTTGCTCCAATGGCAGGGATAGAGATGCTTCTCCCATAGAAGTCGGGAGTAGGTGCAGTAAAGTCACCCAGCACCTTCCTTGCATTGTTGGCATTGTTGTTGTTTTCGGCTGCCATGGGTTCTTCTTCTTTGAAGATTTCTGTTAGGTCCTCTACAGAGAGTGGTGCCTTAGCTTCTCTTAGTTTTCGCTTCAAGGTCCTTTCAGGTTCAGGGTCAGCCTCAACAAGAATGCTTTTGTCTTTGCTCCTGCTCATATGAAAGAGAAGAAAACAAGAAAATATGGAATCCTCTATGTCACAGTATAGAGATTCCTTGAGGTGTCAGAGGAAAAGAAAACTAGAAGGAAGAAGTAGAAGAATTCGAACTTATCAAGAAAGATGGTGTTCGAATTGTGCATTAAGGAATAGTGTTAGTCCATAAATAGAAGGATGTGAAAAGAGGGGAAGAAATTTTTGAAAATAAATTAAAAGGATTTTAAAAACATTTTGAAAAAAACTAATTGATTTTCAAAAACTAAGAGTGGAAAAGAAATCAAGTGATTTTTGAAAACTAAGAGTGGAAGTTCTTACCAACCCCATTCAACAAGTCAGAATCTTAATGGTTCAAGAGTTCTATGCCAATGCATGGATCACCAAGAACCATGATTAAAGTGTGAACCCGGACCCAAAGAATTGGCTTACAATGGTTCGAAAATCAATTAGTATTTTTTCAAAAATCACTTGATTTCTTTTCCACTCTTAGTTTTTCAAAATGTTTTTAAAATCCTTTTAATTTATTTTCAAAAATTTCTTCCCCTCTTTTCACATCCTTCTATTTATGGACTAACACTATTCCTTAATGCACAATTTGAACACCATCTTTCTTGATAAGTTCAAATTCTTCTACTTCTTCCTTCTACTTTTCTTTTCCTTTAACACCTCAAGGAATCTCTATACTGTGACATAGAGGATTCCATATTTTCTTGTTTTCTTCTCTTTCATATGAGCAGGAGCAAAGACAAAAGCATTCTTGTTGAGGCTGACCCTGAATCTGAAAGGACCTTGAAGCGAAAACTAAGAGAAGCTAAGGCACCACTCTCTGTAGAGGACCTAACAGAAATCTTCAAAGAAGAAGAACCCATGGCAGCTGAAAACAACAACAATGCCAACAATGCAAGGAAGGTGCTGGGTGACTTTACTGCACCTACTCCCGATTTCTATGGGAGAAGCATCTCTATCCCTGCCATTGGAGCAAACAACTTTGAGCTTAAGCCTCAATTGGTTTCTCTAATGCAAGAGAATTGCATGTTCCACGGACTTCCATTGGAAGATCCTCATCAGTTTTTAGCTGAGTTCTTGCAAATCTGTGACACTGTCAAGACTAATGGGGTTGACCCTGAGGTCTACAGACTTATGCTATTCCCTTTTGCTGTAAGAGACAGAGCTAGGACATGGTTGGACTCACAACCTAAAGAAAGTCTGAAATCTTGGGAAAAACTAGTCAATGCCTTCTTGGCAAAGTTCTTTCCTCCTCAAAAATTGAGTAAGCTTAGAGTGGAAATCCAAACCTTCAGACAGAAGGAAGGAGAATTGGTGCACGAAATTGCAATCACACTTTTGCAACTCCGCACAACTAACCAGCAAGTGTACTGGGTCGTCCAAGTAATACCTTGCGTGAGCAAGGGTCGATCCCACAGAGATTGTCGGCTTGAAGCAAGCTATGGTTATCTTGTAAATCTTAGTCAGGATATCAGAAATTATCAGGATTGATTGTGAAAAGCAAAAGAACATGAAATGATTACTTGTTTTGCAGTAATGGAGAATAGGTTGAGGATTTGGAGATGCTCCATCTTCTGAATCTCTGCTTTCCTACTGTCTTCTTCTTCAAACACGCAAGTCTCCTTCCATGGCAAGCTGTATGTAGGGTTTCACCGTTGTCAATGGCTACCTCCCATCCTCTCAGTGAAAACGATTGCATATGCTCTGTCACAGCACGCGGAATTCATCTGTCGGTTCTCGGTCAGGCCGGAATAGAATCCAGTGATTCTTTTGCGTCTGTCACTAACGCCCCGCCTGCTAGGAGTTTGAAGCACGTCACAGTCATTCAATCATTGAATCCTACTCAGAATACCACAGACAAGGTTTAGACCTTCCGGATTCTCTTGAATGCCGCCATCAGTTCTAGCTTATACCACGAAGATTCCGATTAAAGAATCCAAGAGATAAGTACTTAATCTAAGGTAGAACGGAGGTGGTTGTCAGGCACACGTTCATAGTTGAGAATGATGATGATTGTCACGGATCATCACATTCATCCGGGTTAAGAACAAGTATTATCTTAGAATGGAAGCAAGCATGATTGAATGAAAAACAGTAGTAATTGCATTAATCCATCAAGACACAGCAGAGCTCCTCACCCCCAACCATGGGGTTTAGAGACTCATGCCGTGGAAAGTACACAGAGAAAGGTGTAAAGTGTCATGAGGTCAGAATCCAACAGCATCTGCAGTCCTTTTCAGTCTCTGAATCAGATTTTTGCTCAGAACCCTCAATTTCAGCCAGAAAATACCTGAAATCACAGAAAAACACACAAACTCATAGTAAAGTCCAGAAAAGTGAATTTTAGCTAAAAACTAATAAAAATATACTAAAAACTAACTAAATCATACCAAAAACATACTAAAAACAATGCCAAAAAGCGTATAAATTATCCGCTCATCACAACACCAAACTTAAATTGTTGCTTGTCCCCAAGCAACTGAAAATCAAAATAGGATAAAAAGAAGAGAATATACTATAGACTCCAAAATATCAAGGAAACTTAGCTCCAATTAGATGAGCGGGACTAGTAGCTTTTTGCCTCCGAACAGTTTTGGCATCTCACTCTATCCCTTGAAGTTCAGAATGATTGGCATATATGAGAACTCAGAACTCAGATAGTGTTATTGATTCTCTTAGTTGAGCATAATGATTCTTGAACACAGCTAGTGTATGAGTCTTGGCTGTGGCCCAAAGCACTCTGTCTTCCAGTATTACCACCGGATATATACATGCCACAGACACATAATTGGGTGAACCTTTTCAGATTGTGACCCAGCTTTGCTAGAGTCCCCAATTAGAGGTGTCCAGGGTTCTTAAGCACACTCTTTTTGCCTTGGATCACAACTTTATTTCTTTCTTTTTCTTTTTCTTTTCTTCTTCTCTCTTTTTTTTTTCGAAATTTTTTTTTTGTATCCACTGCTTTTTCTTGCTTCAAGAATCAATCTAATGATTTTTTTAGATTCTCAATAACAGTTCTCTTTTTCCTCATTCTTTCAAGAGCCAACAATTTTAACATTCTCAAAACAACAAATTCAAGAGACATATGCACTGTTCAAGCATTCATTCAGAAAACAAAAAGTATTGTCACCACATCAAGCTAATTCAACTAGTTTCAAGGATAAATTTCGAATTCCTGTACTTCTTGTTCTTTTGTGATTAAAGCATTTTTCATTTAAGAGAGGTGATGGATTCATAGGACATTCATAACTTTAAGGCATAAAATTTCAATTTTATTAACTATGAATTAAGAACAAGACTCAAAAATAGATATAAGACTAAAAAAAATAAAAATAGAAAACAAGACAAAAGAAAAAGAAGACGCAAAAACATAGGCTCCTAATGATAGAGATTTTCACAGAGTTAGGACTCAACAACCTTGATTTTGAGAAGTGGATGCTCCCTCAGCTTGAGAGGAGAGCTTTTGGCGTTTCAACTCTTGGAGTTCACGCCCCTGCTTCTCTTGTTCCTTCAGCAATTTGCAGAGCATGCAGTTCTGATTCTGCTGTTCTTCCTTCAGTTGCTCCATAGTCTCTTGCAACTTGGTGATAGATGCTTCTAGGCTGGTCCAGTAGTCAATTCTTGGGAATTCAGGGAGGAATTCCTGCGCCCTCCTCTTGATAGAGTTGTCTTGCATTTGGCCTTCCATTGACTTCTTGGTAATTGGGTGTTCAATGGGTATGAACTCATCTACTCCCATCTTCACCCCAGCCTCTTTACAGAGCAAGGAAATCAGGCTTGGATAAGCTAATTTGGCTTCAGTGGAATTCTTATTTGCAATTGTGTAGATCTCACAAGCAATCACATGATGGACCTCCACTTCTTTTCCAAGCATAATGCAATGAATCATCACTGCTCTCTTGATGGTGACCTTAGAACGGTTGCTAGTGGGCAATATGGAACGCCCAATAAAGTCTAGCCATCCTCTTGCAATTGGTTTGAGGTCTCCCCTCTTGAGTTGGTTTGGGACACCCTTTGAATTGGTTATCCACTTAGTCACAGGGAGGCATATGTCCTCTAGAACTTGATCCAACCCTTTATCTACTCTCACCATCCTCCTATTGAAGGAATCAGGATCATCTTGCAGTAGAGGTAGTTTGAAGATTTCTCTTATTTTGTCCAGATGAAAGTACATAACTTTCCCTCTGACCATGGTTCTGTAGGTATGGTAAGCAGTTCCAGTCATTCTTTGCTTATCTGTTAGCCACAGATTAGAGTAGAATTCCTGAACCATGTTCCTTCCAACCTTTATTTCAGGATTGGTCAGAACTTCCCATCCTCTGTTTCGAATTTGCTCTTGGATCCCCGGATATTCATCTTCTTTCAGATCAAATTTAACTTCCGGGATCACTGACCTCAGACCCATTATTTTGTGATAATGGTCTTCATGTTCTTTGGTTAAGAACTTCTCTTGATTCCAAAGATTCTTTGGATTAGCCTCTTTCTTTCCTCTTAAATTGGTTTGTTTTCCCTTAGGAGCCATGATCTTGATGAATCTTGGCTTAGTGATCACGGAAAAGCACACCAAACTTAGAGGTTTGCTTGTCCTCAAGCAAAAAGAAAAGAAAGAAGAGAAGAGAGAGAGAGAGGAAGAGGAAATTCGAATGGTGTGGGGAATGAGGGGTGGCAAACGTTTATTTATAGAGTGGGGGGGAGAGATTTTCGAAAAAAAAGAAAAATTTGAAAGGAGATTTGAGGAGATATGGAAAGAAATTGAAAGAAGGGTGAGTTTTTGGACAAAATTTGGGAATGATTTGAAGAATGATTTTAAATTTTTGAAAATTTGAAAGTGAATGATGAGAGATTGAAATGTATTTTTGTGAAAAAATATGGGTGAGAAAAGGAAAGTTTGAAAAAATCTGATTTGAAAACAAAATTGTGGTTCCCCCCACCTTTCTGGCGTTAAACGCCCAATTGGCACCCCTTTTGGGCGTTTAACGCCCAGCCAAGTGCCCTGGCTGGCGTTAAACGCCAGAAATCCTTTAGCACTGGGCGTTTTTCTGAACGCCCAGGATGCTGCACACCTGGCGTTAAACGCCCAGAATGGTGCCTATTCTGGCGTTTAACGCCCAAAATGGCACCATTCCTGGCGTTAAACGCCCAGAATGGTACCCATTCTGGCGTTTAACGCCCAAAATGCCTCTTACTGGCGTTTTTTCACCAGTAAGCTCTTTTTCTCTACTTTTTGAGCTGAATCCTTCTGTAACTCTGTGAATTCCTTCATTTTTTATACCTGCCTCTGTAAGAACAAATCATACAACCTACTAATGACTGGGTTGCCTCCCAGCAAGCGCTTCTTTACTGTCTTTAGCTGGACCTTCACTGAGAATCACTCAAGTCTTAGTTTTGAGCATTCCTGCTCAAAGTTTCCTTCAAGATAATGCTTGATTCTCTGTCCATTAACAATGAACCTTTTGTCGGAATCAGTATCCTGAAGCTCAACATATCCATATGGTGACACTCCTATAATCACATACGGACCCCTCCACCGGGATTTGAGTTTTCCTGGAAACAGTCTGAGCCTAGAGTTGAAGAGCAGAACTTTTTGTCCTGGCTCAAAGACTCTGGTTGACAATTTCTTGTCATGCCATTTCTTTGCCTTTTCCTTATAAATTTTTACATTTTCAAAGGCATTGAGTCTGAACTCCTCTAGCTCATTTAGCTGGAGCAATCTTTTTTCACCAGCTAACTGTGCATCCATGTTTAGGAATCTGGTTGCCCAGTAGGCCTTATGTTCCAGTTCCACAGGCAAATGACAGGCCTTGCCATACACCAGTTGGTATGGAGAGGTTCCTATAGGAGTCTTGAATGCTGTTCTGTATGCCCACAGAGCATTATCCAAGCTCTTTGCCCAATCCTTTCTTCGGGCTATCACAGTCCGTTCCAGGATTCTCTTTAGTTCTCTGTTAGAGACTTCAGCTTGCCCATTTGTCTGTGGATGATACGGAGTTGCCACTTTGTGACTAATTCCATATCTAACCATAGCAGAGTATAGCTGTTTGTTGTAGAAATGAGTGCCCCCATCACTGATTAGCACTCTGGGAACGCCAAACCTGCTAAAAATATTTTTCTGGAGGAATTTCAGTACGGTCTTGGTATCATTAGTGGGTGTAGCAATCGCTTCTACCCACTTAGATACATAATCCACTGCCACCAGAATGTAAGTGTTTGAGCATGATGGTGGGAATGGCCCCATGAAGTCAATTCCCCATACATCAAACAATTCTATCTCTAATATCCCTTGTTGAGGCATGGCATATCCATGAGGCAGGTTACCAGCTCTTTGGCAACTGTCACAGTTACGCACAAACTCTCGGGAATCTTTATAGAGAGTAGGCCAGTAGAAGCCACATTGGAGGACTTTAGTGGCTGTTCGCTCACTTCCAAAATGTCCTCCATACTGTGATCCATGGCAGTGCCATAGGATCCTTTGTGCTTCTTCTCTGGGTATACATCTGCGGATCACTCCGTCAGCACATCTCTTAAAGAGATATGGTTCATCCCAGAGGTAGTACTTGGCATCTGAAATTAATTTCTTTCTCTGTACGTAACTGTACTCTTTGGGTATGAACCTCACAGCTTTATAATTTGCAATATCTGCAAACCATGGAGCTTCCTGAATGGCAAAGAGTTGCTCATCTGGGAAAGTCTCAGAGATCTCAGTAGAAGGGAGGGACGCCCCAGCTACTGGTTCTATTCGGGACAGATGATCAGCTACTTGGTTCTCTGTCCCTTTTCTGTCTCTTATTTCTATATCAAATTCATGCAGAAGCAACACCCATCTTATAAGCCTGGGTTTTGAATCCTGCTTTGTGAGTAGATATTTAAGAGCAGCATGGTCAGTGTACACAACCACTTTGGACCCCACTAGATAGGATCTAAACTTGTAAATGGCATAGACCACTGCAAGTAACTCTTTTTCTGTGGTTGTGTAGTTCTTCTGTGCGTCATTTAGAACACGGCTGGCATAATAAATGACGTGCAGAAGCTTGTTATGCCTCTGTCCCAACACTGCACCAATGGAATGGTCACTGGCATCACACATTAGTTCAAATGGTAACGTCCAATCTGGTGCAGAGATGACTGGTGCTGTGACCAGCTTAGCTTTCAGGGTCTCAAATGCCTGCAGACACTGTGTGTCAAACACAAATGGTGTGTCAGCAGCTAACAGGTTACTCAAAGGTTTTGCAATTTTCGAAAAATCCTTTATAAACCTTCTATAGAATCCTGCATGCCCCAGAAAGCTTCTGATTGCCTTAACATTGGCAGGTGGTGGTAATTTTTCAATTACCTCTACCTTTGCCTTATCCACCTCTATTCCCTTGCTTGAAATTTTGTGCCCAAGGACAATTCCTTCAGTCACCATAAAGTGACATTTCTCCCAGTTTAAAACCAGGTTAGTCTCTTGGCACCTTTTCAAGACAAGTGCTAGGTGATTAAGACAGGAGCTAAATGAGTCTCCATATACTGAAAAGTCATCCATGAAGACTTCCAGAAATTTCTCTACCATATCTGAGAAGATAGAGAGCATGCACCTCTGAAAGGTTGCAGGTGCACTGCACAGACCAAAAGGCATTCTCCTGTAGGCAAACACGCCAGAAGGGCAAGTGAATGCTGTTTTCTCTTGGTCCTGAGGATCTACTGCAATTTGGTTGTAGCCTGAATAGCCATCCAAAAAGCAGTAATAATCATGGCCAGCTAGTCTTTCTAGCATTTGGTCTATGAATGGTAGAGGGAAATGATCCTTTCTGGTGGCTGTATTGAGCCTTCTGTAATCAATACACATGCGCCACCCTGTGACTGTCCTAGTAGGAACCAGTTCATTTTTTTCATTATGAACCACTGTCATGCCTCCCTTTTTGGGAACAACTTGGACAGGGCTCACCCAGGGGCTATCAGAAATAGGATAAATAATCCCAGCCTCTAGTAATTTAGTGACCTCTTTCTGCACCACCTCCTTCATGGCAGGATTTAGCCTCCTCTGTGGTTGGACCACTGGTTTGGCATTATCCTCCAATAGGATCTTGTGCATGCATCTAGCTGGGCTAATGCCCTTAAGATCACTTATGGACCACCCAAGAGCTGTCTTGTGTGTCCTTAGCACTTGAACCAGTGCTTCTTCTTCCTGTGAATTTAAAGCAGAGCTTATAATCACTGGGAAAGTGTCACCCTCTCCCAGAAATGCATATTTCAGGGATGGTGGTAGTGGTTTGAGTTCAGGCTTGGGAGGCTTATCCTCCTCCTGAGGAATTTTCGAAAATTCCTTTGCCTCCTCTAGTTCTTCTTGATCAGGTTGAGCATCTTTGAAGATGTCCTCAAGCTCTGATTCTAGGCTTTCAGCCATATTGATCTCTTCTACCAAGGAGTCAATAATGTCAGCACCCATGCAGTCATTTGGTGTATCTGGATGCTGCATAGCTTTTACAGCATTCAACTTGAACTCATCCTCATTGACTCTCAAGGTGACTTCCCCTTTTTGTACATCAATGAGAGTTCGTCCAGTTGCTAGGAAGGGTCTTCCTAGAATGAGAGTTGCACTCTTGTGCTCCTCCATTTCCAGCACCACAAAGTCAGTTGGAAAGGCAAATGGCCCAACTTTGACAATCATGTCCTCAATTATGCCTGATGGGTATTTAATGGAGCCATCAGCAAGTTGGAGGCATATCCGGGTTGGTTTGACTTCTCCAGTCAACCCAAGCTTTCTGATAGTGGATGCAGGTATTAGATTGATGCTTGCTCCAAGATCACATAGAGCTGTCTTGGTGCAAGCACCTTCTAATGTGCATGGTATCATAAAGCTCCCTGGATCTTGAAGCTTTTCTGGTAAGCTCTTTAATATGACTGCACTGCATTCTTCAGTGAGAAACACTTTTTCAGTTTCTCTCCAATCCTTCTTATGACTTAAGATTTCTTTCATGAATTTAGCATAAGAAGGTATTTGCTCAAGTGCCTCTGCAAACGGAATCTTTATTTCAAGAGTCCTTAGATAGTCTGCAAAGCGGGAAAATTGCTTATCCTATTCCGCTTGGCGGAGTTTTTGAGGATAAGGCATCTTGGCTTTATATTCTTCAACCTTAGATGCTGCAGGTTTATTCCTTACAGAAGTGGTTGAAAAAGCCTTGTTAGAGGGATTACTGTCAGCACTCTCAGGTGTCTGATTCTCCCCAGGCGTCTGAACGCCAGGATTGGGTGGAAATTGGGCGTTTAACGCCAACTTTTCCCCCTTTTCTGGCGTTTGAACGCCAGAACTGGGCAAGGAATGGGCGTTTAATGCCAGGTTTCCTTCCCTTTCTGGCGTTTGAACGCCAATAATATTCCTCTCTGGGCTCTTACTGTCCTCAGAGGGATTTTGCACAGTGGTTTGGTTGTCCTCTGTCAATTGTTCCTTGTTTGGCTTTTTGCTCTTCTGAGCAGTGTTATTCAGTGTCTTCCCACTCCTCAGTTGAACTGCTTGACATTCCTCTGTTATCTGTTTGGATATTTGCTGTTTTGCTTGCTTCAACTGCAGTTCTACGCTCTTGTTAGCAACTTTAGTTTCATGGAGCATTTCTTTAAAGTCTGCTAACTGTTCTGTTATCAGGAGCAATTGTTGATTAAGCTCAATTATCTGTTCTTGAGGACTAGGGTCAGTGACTACTGCCATGACTTCCTCTTTTGGAGAGAACTCATTGCTAGAGTACAAATGTTGGTTTCTAGCAATAGTGTCTATAAGCTCTTGAGCTTCTTCAATTGTCTTCCTCATGTGTATAGATCCACCAGCTGAGTGGTCTAAAGACATCTGAGCTTTTTCTGTAAGCCCATAGTAGAAAATGTCTAACTGTACCCACTCTGAAAACATTTCAGAGGGACATTTCCTTAGCATACCTCTATACCTCTCCCAGGCATTGTAAAGGGATTCATTATCCTCTTGTTTAAAGCCTTGGATGTCCAGCCTTAGCTGTGTCATCCTCTTAGGAGGGTAAAAATGATTCAGGAATTTGTCTGACAACTATTTCCATGTCTTTATGCTTGTTGTAGGTTGGTTATTCAACCACCTTTTTGCTTGATCTTTTACAGCAAATGGAAACAGTAATAGTCTGTAGACATCCTGATCTACCTCTTTATCATGTACTGTGTCAGCAATTTGTAAAAACTGTGCCAGAAACTCAGTAGGTTCTTCCTGTGGAAGACCGGAATACTGGCAATTTTGCTGCACTATGATAATGAGTTGAGGATTTAGTTCAAAGCTGCTTGCTTTGATGGGAGGTGTACAGATGCTACTCCCATATGCAGCTGTAATGGGGTTAGCATATGACCCCAGAGTCCTTTTGGACTGATTGATCCCACTTAAGTCCATAATGGACAAAAGGGAAATGATAATGATTGCAAGGAAATAAATTTTGTTGTTTTTTTTTTGGATTTACGAAAAAAAATAGAAAAAAAATAGATTAAAACAAAATAAAATTAAAATGAAAATTCGAATATCAAAAAGAAAATAAGATCAAAGCAAATTGAAAACTGAATCAATGAGTTAATTAAAAAGATTTTGAAAACAGCAATTAAAAAGATATGATTGAAAAATTTTTATGAAAAAGATTTGATTTTGAAAATAGGAAAGAGAAAAACACAAAAAGATACCAAACTTAAAATTTTTAGAAAATCAAACACTAATTTTTTCGAAAAATTTTTAAGAGAAAAACACAAAGAGGACACCAAACTTAGAATTTTTATGAATTAAAAAGGGACTAAGAACATGCAAAAAAATCGAAAATTAAAAGAAAAGCAAAAGCATGCAATTGACACCAACTTAAAATATGAAACTAGACTCAACTAAAAGACTCTAAACCACAAAAATAAAACAGTCCTAATCTAAGCAACAAGATAAGCCGTCAGTTGTCCAAACTCAACAATCCCCGGCAACGGCGCCAAAAACTTGGTGCACGAAATTGCAATCACACTTTTGCAACTCCGCACAACTAACCAGCAAGTGTACTGGGTCGTCCAAGTAATACCTTGCGTGAGCAAGGGTCGATCCCACAGAGATTGTCGGCTTGAAGCAAGTTATGGTTATCTTGTAAATCTTAGTCAGGATATCAGAAATTATCAGGATTGATTGTGAAAAGCAAAAGAACATGAAATGATTACTTGTTTTGCAGTAATGGAGAATAGGTTGAGGTTTTGGAGATGCTCCATCTTCTGAATCTCTGCTTTCCTACTGTCTTCTTCTTCAAACACGCAAGTCTCCTTCCATGGCAAGCTGTATGTAGGGTTTCACCGTTGTTAATGGCTACCTCCCATTCTCTCAGTGAAAACGATTGCATATGCTCTGTCACAGCACGCGGAATTCATCTGTTGGTTCTCGGTCAGGCCGGAATAGAATCCAGTGATTCTTTTGCGTCTGTCACTAACGCCCCGCGGAATCACAGTCATTCAATCATTGAATCCTACTCAGAATACCACAGACAAGGTTTAGACCTTCCGGATTCTCTTGAATGCCGCCATCAGTTCTAGCTTATACCACGAAGATTCCGATTAAAGAATCCAAGAGATAACTACTTAATCTAAGGTAGAACGGAGGTGGTTGTCAGGCACACGTTCATAGTTGAGAATGATGATGATTGTCACGGATCATCACATTCATCCGGGTTAAGAACAAGTATTATCTTAGAATGGAAGCAAGCATGATTGAATGAGAAACAGTAGTAATTGCATTAATCCATCAAGACACAGCAGAGCTCCTCACCCCCAACCATGGGGTTTAGAGACTCATGCCGTGGAAAGTACACAGAGAAAGGTGTAAAGTGTCATGAGGTCAGAATCCAACAGCATCTGCAGTCCTTTTCAGTCTCTGAATCAGATTTTTGCTCAGAACCCTCAATTTCAGCCAGAAAATACCTGAAATCACAGAAAAACACACAAACTCATAGTAAAGTCCAGAAAAGTGAATTTTAGCTAAAAACTAATAAAAATATACTAAAAACTAACTAAATCATACCAAAAACATACTAAAAACAATTCCAAAAAGCGTATAAATTATCCGCTCATCAAGAATCCCTCTTTGAAGCTTAGGAAAGATGCAAACAATTAATCAGAAAGTGTCCCTCTGACATGCTTTCTGAATGGATCATCATAGGTATTTTCTATGATGGTCTCTCTGAACTGTCCAAGATGTCATTGGATAGCTCTGCTGGAGGCTCTCTTCATCTGAAGAAGACGCCTGCAGAAGCTCAAGAACTAATTAAAATGGTTGCAAATAACCAATTCATGTACACTTTTGAAAGGAATCCTGTGAACAATGGGACAAATCAGAAGAAAGGAGTTCTTGAGATTGATACTCTGAATGTCATATTGGCTCAGAACAAGATATTGACTCAGCAAGTCAATTTGATTTCTCAAAGTCTGTCTGGAATGTAAGCTGCACCAGGCAGTACTAAGGAAGCTTCATTTGAAGAAGAAGCTTATGATCCTGAGAACCCTTCAATGGAAGAGGTGAATTGCATGGGAGAACCCTATGGAAACACCTATAATCCTTCATGGAGAAATCATCCAAATCTTTCATGGAAGGATCAATAGAGACATCAACAAGGTTTCAACAATAATAATGGTGGAAGGAACAGGTTTAGCAATGGCAAGCCTTTTCCATCATCTTCTCAGCAACAGACATAGAATCTTAAGCAGAATCACTCTGACTTAGCAACCATGGTCTCTGATCTAATCAAAACCACTCAAAGTTTCATGACTGAAACAAGGTCCTCCATTAGAAATTTGGAGGCACAAGTGGGGCAGCTGAGCAAGAAAATTACTGAACTCCCTCCTAGTATTCTTCCAAGCAATGCAGAAGAAAATCCAAAAGGAGAGTGCAAGGCCATCAACATGGCCGAATTTGGAGAGGAGGGAGAGACAATGAACACCACTGAGGAAGACCTCAATGGACGTCCACTGGCCTCCAATGAGTTCCCTAATGAGGAACCATGGGAATCTGAGGCTTATAATGAGACCATAGAGATTCCATTGGACTTACTTCTGCCATTCATGAGCTCTGATGAGTATTCTTCCTCTGAATAGGATGAGTATGTCACCGAAGAGCAAGTTGCTAAATACCTTGGAGCAATCATGAAGCTAAATGACAAGTTATTTGGTAATGAGACTTGGGAGGATAAACCCCCTTTGCTCACCAAAGAATTGGATGACTTGTCTAGGCAGAAACTACCACAAAAGAGACAAGATCCTGGAAAGTTCTCAATACCTTGTGCCAGAGGCACCATGACCTTCAAGAAGGCCTTGTGTGACCTAGGGTCAAGTGTAAACCTCATGCCTCTCTCCGTAATGGAGAAGCTAGGGATCTTTGAGGTGCAAGCTGTAAGAATCTCACTAGAGATGGCAGATAATTCAAGAAAACAAGCTTATGGACTTGTAAAGGATGTTCTAGTAAAAATTGAAGACCATTACATCCTTGCTGATTTCATAGTCCTAGAGACTAGGACGTGCATGGATGAATCCATCATCCTTGGCAGACCCTTCCTAGCCACAGCAAAGGCTGTGATTGATGTTGACAGAGGAGAATTGATCATTCAAGTGAATGAAGAATCCCTTGTGTTTAAGGCTCAAGGATATCCCTCTGTAAGCATGGAGAGGAAGCATGAAGAGCTTCTCTCAAAACAGAGTCAAACAGAGCCCCCACAGTCAAACTCTATGTTTGGTGTTGGGAGGCCACAACCAAATTCTAAGTTTGGTGTTGAACCCCCACATTCAAACTCTAAGTTTGGTGTTGGGAGGTTCCAACATTGCTCTGAGTATCTTTGAGGCTCCATGAGAGCCCACTATCAAGCTACTGACATTAAAGAAGCGCTTGTTGGGAGGCAACCCAATATTATATTTATCTATTTTTCCTTTGTTATCTTATGTTTTCTGTAGGTTGATGATCATGGGAAGTCACAAAATCAATTGAAAAAGCAAAAACAGAATGAAAAACAGAAAGAAAAACAGCAAACCCTGGAGGAAGATCTTGCTGGCGTTTAAACGCCAGTAAGGGCAGCAAATGGGCGTTTAACGCCCAGTCTGCCACCATTCTGGGCGTTTAACGCCAGAAAGGGGCACCAGACTGGTGTTAAACGCCAGGAAAGGGCAAGAAGTTGGCGTTAAACGCCATAAATGGGTACCAGCCCGGCGTTTAACGTCAGAATTAGCATAAAGAGCATTTTTGCTCGCCACTTGGTGCAGGGATGAATTTTCCTTGACAGCTCAGGATTTGTGGACCCCACAGGATCCCCACCTACCCCACCACTCTCTCTCTTCTTCACCCATTCACCAATCACCTCAACACCTCTTCTCCAAAAACCCTTCACCTATCAAATCCCATCTTTCTGTTCACCACTCACATCCATCCTTCATAAAACCCCACCTACCTCACCATTCAAATTCAAACCACTTTCCATCCCAAACCCACCCTCCCATAGCCGAACCCTACCCCTCTCTCCACTCCTATATAAACCCATCTTCACTCCTTCATTTTCACACAACCTAAACACTACATCTCTTTCATTTCTTCTTCTTCTACTCTCTTCTTTCTTCTTTTGCTCGAGGACGAGCAAACCTTTTAAGTTTGGTGTGGTAAAAGCATTACTTTTTGTTTTTCCATAACCATTTATGGCATCCAAGGCCGGAGAAACCTCTAGAAAGAGGAAAGGGAAGGCAAAAGCTTCCACCTCCGAGTCATGGGAGATGGAGAGATTCATCTCAAGGGTGCATCAAGACCACTTCTATGAAGTTGTGGCCTTGAAGAAGGTGATCCTCGAGGTCCCTTTTAAACTCAAAAAGAGTGAATATCCGGAGATTCGACATGAGATTCGAAGAAGAGGTTGGGAAGTTTTTACCAACCCCATTCAACAAGTCGGAATCTTAATGGTTCAAGAGTTCTATGCCAATGCATGGATCACCAAGAACCATGATCAAAGTGTGAACCCGGACCCAAAGAATTGGCTTACAATGGTTCAGGGGAAATACTTGGATTTTAGTCCGGAAAATGTAAGTTTGGCATTCAACTTGCCCATGATGCAAGGAAATGAACACCCATACACTAGAAGGGTCAACTTTGATCAAAGGTTGGACCAAGTCCTCACAGTCATTTGTGAAGAGGGCGCTCAATGGAAGAGAGATTCAAGAGGAAAGCCGGTTCAACTGAGAAGGCATGACCTCAAGCCCGTGGCTAGAGGATGGTTGGAGTTTATCCAACGCTGAATCATTCCGACTAGCAACCGGTCTGAAGTTACAATAGACTGGGCCATCATGATTCATAGCATCATGATTGGAGAGGAAGTAGAAGTTCATGAGGTTATAGCCCAAGAACTTTATAAGGTGGCGGACAAGTCATCTACCTTGGCAAGGTTAGCCTTTCCTCATCTCATTTGTCACCTCTGTCATTCAGTTGGAGTTGACATAGAGGGAGACACCCTCATTGATGAGGACAAGTCCATCACTAAGAAAAGGATGGAGCAAACAAGAGACCCCTCTCATCATGAAATCCCGGAGATGCCTCAAGGGATGCACTTTCCTCCACAAAACTATTGGGAGCAAATCAATACCTCCCTAGGAGAATTGAGTTCCAACATGGGACAACTAAGGGTGGAGCACCAAGAACATTCCATCCTCCTCCATGAAATTAGAGAAGATCAAAGAATCATGAGAGAGGAGCAACAAAGGCAAGGAAGAGACATTGAGGAGCTCAAGCACTCCATAAGATCTTCAAGAGGAAGAACAAGCCGCCATCACTAAGGTGGACCCGTTCTTTAATCTCCTTGTTCTTTATTTTTCTGTTTTTCGAAAAATCATGCTTATGTTTATCTATGTTTGTGTCTTTTGATCATTAGTGTCATAGTGTCTATGCCTTAAAGTTATGAATGTCCTATGAATCCATCACCTTTCTTAAATGAAAAATGTTCTTAATTGAAAAAGAGAAGAATTGCATGAATTTTAAATTTTATAACAGATTAATTATTTTGATGTGGTGGCAATACTTTTGTTTTCTGAATGTATGCTTAAACAGTGCATATGTCTTTTGAATTTGTTGTTCATGATGGTTGGCTCTTGAAAGAATGATGAAAAAAGAGACATGTTACTGAAGATCTGAAAAATCATAAAAATGATTCTTGAAGCAAGAAAAAGCAGTGAATACAAAAAAAGGAGAAAGAGAAAAAGAAAGAAAAAGAAAGAAATAAAAGTGTGATCCAAGGCAAAAAGAGTGTGCTTAAGAACCCTTGACACCTCTAATTGGGGACTCTAGCAATGCTTAGTCACAATCTGAAAAGGTTCTCCCAATTATGTGTCTGTGTCATGTATGTATCCGGTGGTAATACTGGAAGATAAAGTGCTTTGGGCCACGGCCAAGACTCATAAAGTAGCTGTGTTCAAGAATCATCATACTTAACTAGGAGAATCAATAACACTATCTGGATTATGAGTTCCTATTTAAGCCAATCATTCTGAATTTCAAAGGATAGAGTGAGATGCCAAAACTGTTCAGAGGCAAAAAGCTAAAGCCCCGCTTATCTAATTAATACTGATCTTCATAGATGTTTTTGGAGTTCATTGCATATTGTCTTATTTTTATCTTATTTGATGTTCAGTTGCTTGGGGACAAGCAACAATTTAAGTTTCGTGTTGTGATGAGCGGATAATTCATACGCTTTTTGGCATTGTTTTTAGTATGTTTTTAGTATGTTTTAGTTAGTTTCTAGTATATTTTTATTAGTTTTTAGTTAAAATTCACTTTTTTGGACTTTACTATGAGTTTGTGTGTTTTTCTGTGATTTCAGGTATTTTCTGGCTGAAATTGAGGGACCTGAGCAAAAATCTGATTTAGAGGCTGAAAAGGACTGCAGATGTTGTTGGATTCTGACCTCCCTGAACTCGAAGTGGATTTTCTGGAGATGCAGATGCCCAATTGGAGCGCTCTCAACTGCGTTGGAAAGTAGACATCCTGGGCTTTCCAGCAATATTTAATAGTCCATACTTTGCCCAAGATTTGATGGCCCAAACTGGCGTTCCAAATCAGCTCAAAACTGCCCGGCGTTAAACGCCCAAAACTCACCCCTTGTGCACTTTGTCTTCTACACACCTTTTCACAAAAACTTGGTGCACGAAATTGTGATCATCAATGGCGCCATCAACATGGTACGCACAATTGTAATCCCAACTCTTTATCACAACTTCGCACAACTAACCAGCAAGTGCACTGGGTCGTCCAAGTAATAAACCTTACGCGAGTAAGGGTCGATCCCACGGAGATTATTGGTATGAAGCAAGCTATGGTCACCTTGTAAATCTCAGTCAGGCAGACTCAAATGGTTATGGATGATGTATGAATAAAACATAAAGATAAAGATAGAGATACTTATGTAATTCATTGGTGAGAATTTCAGATAAGCGTATGGAGATGCTTTGTCCCTTCCGTCTCTCTACTTTCCTACTGTCTTCATCCAATCCTTCTTACTCCTTTCCATGGCAAGCTGTATGTAGAGTTTCACTGTTGTCAGTGGCTACCTCCCATCCTCTCAGTAAAAATGTTCAACGTACCCTGTCACGGCACGGCTATTCAGATGTCGGTTCTCGATCATGTCGGAATAGAATCCAGTGATTCTTTTGCGTCTGTCACTAACGCCCCACAATCGCGAGTTTGAAGCTCGTCACAGTCATTCAATCATTGAATCCTACTCAAAATACCACAGACAAGGTTTAGACCTTCCGGATTCTCTTGAAAGCCGCCATCAATTCTAGCTTATACCACGAAGATTCCGATTAAGGGATCCAAGAGGTAAACATTCAAGCCTTGTTTGCTTGTAGAACAGAAGTGGTTGTCAGACACTCGTTCATAAGTGAGAATGATGATGAGTGTCACATAATCATCACATTCATCATGTTATTGGGTGCAAATGAATATCTTAGAACAAGAATAAGCTGAATTGAATAGAAGAACAATAGTAATTGCATTAATACTCGAGGTACAGCAGAGCTCCACACCCTAATCTATGGTGTGTAGAAACTCCACCGTTGAAAATACATAAGAATAAAAGTGATCATTGGCTTCGGACCCAGAGAGGGAACCAGAAGAACCAAGATGATCTAGAGATCCAAAGTGATCAAAAGATGAAAATACAATAGCAAAAGGTCCTATTTGTAGAGAACTAGTAGCCTAGGGTTTACAAAGATGAGTAAATTACATAAAAATCCACTTCCGGGCCCACTTGGTGTGTGCTTGGGCTGAGCATTGAAGAATTTTCGTGTAGAGACTTCTCTTGGAGTTAAACGCCAGCTTTTGTGCCAGTTTGGGCGTTTAACTCCCATTCTTGTGCCAGTTCCGGCGTTTAACGCCGGGCAGTTTTGAGCTGATTTCAAACGCCAGTTTGGGCCATCAAATCACGGGCAAAGTATGGACTATTATATATTGCTGCAAAGCCCAGGATGACTACTTTCCAATGCCGTTGAGAGCGCGCTAATTGGGATTCTGTAGCTCCAGGAAATCCACTTCGAGTGCAGGGAGGTCAGAATCCAACAGCATCTGCAGTCCTTTTCAGCCTCTGAATCAGATTTTTGCTCAGGACTCTCAATTTCAGCCAGAAAATACCTGAAATCACAGAAAAACACACAAAATCATACTAAAGTCCAGAAAAGTGAATTTTAACTAAAAACTAATAAAAATATAATAAAAACTAATTAAAACATACTAAAAACATACTAAAAATAATGCCAAAAAGCGTATAAATTATCCGCTCATCACAACACCAAACTTAAATTGTTGCTTGTCCCCAAGCAACTGAAAATCAAATAAGATAAAAAGAAGAGAATATGCAATGAACTCCAAAAACATCTATGAAGATCAGTATTAATAAGATGAGCGGGGCTTTTAGCTTTTTGCCTCTGAATAGTTTTGGCATCTCACTCTATCCTTTGAAATTCAGAATGATTGGCTTCTATAGGAACTCAGAATCTAGAAGTTAGTTGTGGGGTCCTAACACCAAACTTAGAGTTTGAATGTGGGGGTTCAACACCAAACTTAGAAGTTAGTTGTGGCCTCCTAACACCAAACTTAGAGTTTGACTGTGGGGGCTCTGTTTGACTCTGTTTTGAGAGAAGCTCTTCATGCTTCCTCTCCATGGTGACAGAGGGATATCCTTGAGCCTTAAACACAAGGGATTCTTCATTCACTTGAATGATCAATTCTCCTCTGTCAACATCAATCACAGCCTTTGCTGTGGCTAGGAAGGGTCTGCCAAGGATGATAGATTCATCCATGCACTTCCCAGTCTCTGGAACTATGAAATCAGCAGGGATGTAATGGTCTTCAACTTTTACCATAACATCCTCTACAAGTCCATAAGCTTATTTTCTTGAATTGTCTGCCATCTCTAAAGAGATTTTTGTAGCTTGCACCTCAAAGATCCCTAGCTTCTCCATTACAGATAGAGGCATGAGATTTATGCTTGACCCTAGGTCACACGAATCCTTCTTGAAGGTCATGGTGCCTACTGTATAATGTATTGAGAACTTCCCAGGGTCCTGTCTCTTTTGAGGTAATCTTTGCCTAGTCAAGTTATCCAGTTCTTTGGTGAGCAAAGGGGTTTCATCCTCCCAAGTCTCATTACTAAATAACTTGTCATTTAGCTTCATGATTGCTCTAAGGTATTTAGCAACTTGCTCTTCAGTGACATACTCATCCTCTTCAGAGAAAGAATACTCATCAGAGCTCATGAATGGCAGAAGTAAATCCATTGGAATCTCTCAGTGTGAGCCTCAGATTCCCATGGTTCCTCATTGGGGAACTCATTGGAGACCAGTGGACGTCCATTGAGGTCTTCCTCAGTGGCGTTCACTGCTTCTTCCTCGTCTCCTTGTTCGGCCATGTTAATGGCCTTACATTCTCCTTTTGGATTCTTTTCTGTATTGCTTGGAAGAGTACTAGGAGGGAGTTCAGTAATTTTCTTGCTCAGCTGTCCCACTTGTGCCTCCAAATTCCTAATGGAGGACCTTGTTTCAGTCATGAAACTTTGAGTGGTTTTGATTAGATCAGAGACCATGGTTGCTAAGTCAGAGTTGTTCTGCTTAGAATTCTCTGTCTGTTGTTGAGAAGATGATGGAAAAGGCTTGCCATTGCTAAACCTGTTTCTTCCACCATTGTTATTGTTGAAACCTTGTTGAGGTCTCTGTTGATCCTTCCATGAGAGGTTTGGATGATTTCTCCATGAAGGATTATAGGTGTTTCCATAGGGTTCTCCCATGTAATTCACCTCTTCCATTGAAGGGTTCTCAGGATCATAAGCTTCTTCTTCAAATGAAGCATCTTTAGTACTGCCTGGTGCAGCTTGCATTCCAGACAGACTTTGAGAAATCATATTGACTTGCTGAGTCAATATTTTGTTCTGAGCCAATATAGCATTCAGGGTATCAATCTCAAGAACTCCTTTCTTCTGATTCGTCCCATTGTTCACAGGATTCCTTTCAGAAGTGTACATGAATTGGTTATTTGCAACCATTTCAATGAGTTCTTGAGCTTCTGTAGGCGTCTTCTTCAGATGAAGAGATCCTCCAGTAGAACTATCCAATGACATCTTGGATAGTTCAGATAGACCATCATAGAAGATACCTATGATGCTCCATTCAGAAAGCATGTCAGAAGGACATTTTCTGATCAATTGTTTGTATCTTTCCCAAGCTTCATAGAGGGATTCACCTTTCTTATGTCTGAAGGTTTGGCCTTCCACTCTAAGCTTACTCAATTTTTGAGGTGGAAAGAACTTTGCCAAGAAGGCATTGACTAGCTTTTGCCAAGAGTTCAGGCTTTCTTTGGGTTGTGAGTCCAACCATGTCCTAGCTCTGTCTCTTACAACAAAAGGGAATAGCATAAGTCTGTAGACCTCAGGGTCAACCCCATTGGTCTTAACAGTGTCACAGATTTGCAAGAACTCAGCTAGAAACTGATGAGAATCTTCCAATGGAAGTCCATGAAACTTGCAATTCTGTTGCATTAGAGAAACTAATTGAGGCTGAAGCTCAAAGTTGTTTGCTCCAATGGTAGGGATAGAGATGCTTCTCCCATAGAAGTCGGGAGTAGGTGTAGTAAAGTCACCCAGCACCTTCCTTGCATTGTTGGCATTGTTGTTGTTTTCGGCTGCCATGTCTTCTTCTTTGAGGATTTCTGTTAGGTCCTCTACAGAGAATTATGCTCTAGCTTCTCTTAGCTTTCGCTTCAAGGTCCTTTCAGGTTCAGGGTCAGCCTCAACAAGAATACTTTTGTCTTTGCTCCTACTCATATGAAAGAGAAGAAAACAAGAAAATATGGAATCCTCTATGTCACAGTATAGAGATTCCTTGATGTGTCAGAGGAAACGAAAAATAGAAGGAAGAGGTAGAAAATTTGAACTTATCAAGGAAATATGGAGTTCGAATTGTGCATTGAGGAGTAGTGTTAGTCCATAAATAGAAGGATGTGAGAAGAGGGGAAGAAATTTTTGAAAATAAATTAAAAAGATTTTAAAAACATTTTGAAAAAGATTAATTGATTTTCGAAAACTAAGAGTGGAAAAGAAATCAATTGATTTTTGAAAAAGATTTTGAAATAAGAAATTAAAAAGATATGATTGAAAATTATTTTGAAAAAGATGTGATTTAAGAAGATATGATTGAAAAAGATATAGTTTTAAAAATACATGATTGAGAAGATATGATTTGAAAAATAATTTAAAAAGATTTGATTTTGAAAATTAATGACTTGGCTAACAAGAAAAGATATGATTCAAACATTAAACCTTTCTCAACATAAAAGGTAACATACTTGAAATGTTGAATCAAATCATTAGTTGATAGCAAGTATTTTTGAAAATGGAAAGAAATTGATTTTGAAAATGATTTGATTGAAAAGATTTGATTTGAAAAAGATTTGATTTTGAAAAATGTTGAAAACTTGAAAAAAATTTGAATTGAAAACAGAATCTTCCCTCTTGTGCCATCCTGGCGTTAAACGCCTAGAATGGTGCACATTCTGGCATTTAACGCCCAAAGCACTACCCTTTTGGGCGTTAAACGCCCAGCCAGGCACCCTGGCTGGCGTTAAACGCCAGTTTGTCTTCTTCACTGGGCGTTTTGAACGCCCAGCTTTTTCTGTGTAATTCCTTTGTTGTATGTTCTGAATCTTCAATTCTCTGTATTATTGACTTGAAAAGACACAAATTAAATTTTTTTTTGGATTTTTAATAATGAGGAATAATTAAAATGCAACTGAAATCAAATAAACAGTGCATGCAAGACACCAAACTTAAAAGTTTGTATACTATTGACACTAGCAAGTTGAGAATGCATATGAGAAACAACAAAACACTCAATACAAAAGAATTTAAAGATCAGAGCAAGTAAATCATCAAGAACAACTTGAAGATCACTGAAGACACATGAATGAATGCAAGAAGAACAAAAACATGCAATTGACACCAAACTTAAAATGAGACTCTAGACTCAACAAGAAACAAGTTTTTGGCGCCATTGCCGGGGAAGTTTGGAAAAGATTGACAATGATTAAGTGAATGGTAGTTTAGATTAAGCATTTTCGTTGTTTTTGCTTTGTACAGTTCTTTTAATTTTTTTTTTCTTTTTGACACTAAGGTGTTTGTGTTATTGCCACACTAAGAAATCCTCATCTGAGACATGCATTTCAATTGCTTTGGTGATTGTGTTTTACAAAACTTAAATGGAGTTTATGTCATCTTTTGATCAAACAAACTTTATGGGATATCGCCCACCATCACCAATTTCTAATGGTGGCTGGAAATATCACCAAGAAAATACAAATTCTGAGCACTCCAATTCATGGAGATTTGCTTCAGAGACACAAGATGAGCAAGAGAAACATATGGAATACCAACCACCACCACAAAATGATTCATATCATTATCCTCGTGGTGGATGGGAATATCAACAAAAAATGATGGATCATAAGCAATCAACCCAAATGGGATATGCCCCAAGGTCACATAATAATCAAGCAAGTTACATGGGGTATTTTCCACTACCACAAAATGATTCAAGTTACCATACTAATTGTGGTTGGGGATATCAAGAACAAGGTATGATGGAGTTTGAGCAATCAAACCAAATGGGATACTTCTCAATGTCTCAAAATGATTCATACTCCTATGAATGGGATAACTATCCGAATTATGATTGGGAAGGACAAAATCAAGGAGAACTCAATGTTTCCTATCCCATCCATCAAGAGCCATCATCCTTAGATGCATTTTAAGCAAAATTGTCCAACCTCACCTCAAAATTTTTCATATCAAAATTCTTCACCACTTGAGTTTGCCTCAACACAAAATTCCTTCCAAAATTCATACAATTCAATTCATCATCCACAAAATTCATTTAACAACTCACAAAACTCCTTTCATACTCCTCAAAATGACTTCACCACAACACATCCATATCCACCAAATTACTCTAAACCTTCATCTTTAGAGCTAGTAGTTGAGGATCACCTTCAATGGTCTAGAGAATTATTAGAATCTTGGAAAGAACAAGAAATCCTCTGCAAGAAGATGGATGGGCACTTAGAGAAAATAAGGAAACACTTAGGATTGCCAAGTATTGAGGATGAAAACCAATTTGTAAAGGAGGAATTGGAAGAGCAAGAAAAAGAGGCTCTTATGCCAAGTGAAATCCCAATGAAGAAGGAGGTTGTAAGGGAGGAAAACAACCAAGGGAGTCCACACTCCAATTCATTCCATATCCTTCAACAACACTTCACCACAACATCCACAAGTCCACAAAATCCACCCCAACTTTCTCTTCTCTTGCTACAAATAGAAAAAGGTACCATGGAAATTGAAGAGAGAAATAGAAAATACTTGGAAAATCAAGAACAATATTGGAAAGAACGAGAGAGCCTTCTTGAGAAGATGGATGGACACTTAGAACTATCAAACAGCGAGGATGAAGACCAAATTGTGGGTGAGGAAGTGGAAAAGCAAAATGAGGAAACCTTTGTATCATGTGAAAGTTCAATGGAAAAGGAGGTTGTGGAGGTGTTTGAACCTGTGGCTTCATATTCACAAAAGCCACTTGACATGACAAGAAAACATGAAAACTCACAACTCTCTCAAACTTCTCCGGAACAAAACGGCTCAACAATTGAATCCATGATTGAAAGATATGAAGAGGAGATGAAGAAATATTGGGAAGATCAACAAACCTCCTCCATGAAAGAGCTATTAAAACAAATGTTGAGTATAAAAAAAGAAGTGGAAGAACAAGAAAGTGAGGAAGACACTCAAGAGAAGTCACACTCAAGTGAAGCAGAGAAGTACACAGAGGAAGAGCTCATTGAACCACTATTACAAGGAATTCTTGATGAAAAGAAGACTCCAACAATCACACAACCACCAAGACTTGGATTCAAGGAAGTGAAGACAATTAACAAAAGCACCAAGAAGAGGATTGTGACCAAGCTACCAAGGACAATATTCATGAAGAAAAAAGGGTCAACCACAAGCAATCCTCCCCCTGATCCAGTAAGCAAGCTCAATCAAGCCATTAACAAAAGAAAGCTTGCTGAGGAGAGGCCAAGACAGGGGACACTAGCTGAATCTTCTTCCCCTTTAAGGTCATTCCTATTAACAAACTGGAAGAAGAGGAAGAAAGTGAACAACATGTCAACCATAGGTATAATTTCTCTTCTCTGCTTTGTTTTCGTTCTTTGTTTTATTTAAATTCAATAAATTGGCATATGGTTACATTTTAAGTTTGGTGTTGCCTTGCAACAAATTGTTTTCAATATTTTTGGATGATTGCATCAAATCAAAAATGAAAGTGACACACCAAGATTCTAAGTTTGGTGTGCCATTTATTTTCTATGCAATTTATTCAAGCAACACTACTTGTCTGCATAATCATAATGCCTCTGCAGTTTTAGTTTTCTCTTTTGATTTGACACTTTTGCATTCTACTTGCTTTAGTTATTTTTCTATCTTTAAATGCTTTCATTTAGTTTGCTTATTAACTGTTTTTGTTAATACATTACCAAGAGATCCTTATTCATGACAGATTCTTAGCTTGGTGATTATATTTAACATACAACAGTTTCATTTGCTTAGTTTTAATTCAAATAAATTGACATATGATTGCATTCTAAGTTTGGTGTTGCTATGCAACAAAATTTGTTTCCAATCTTTACTGGATACTTGCATTAATTCCAAGTGAAAGTGTCACACTAAGTTTGGTGTGCCACTTATCTTTTATGCAATGTATTGTGCTCACCTTCTTAAGTTTGCAATCAAAATGTCTCTGTCTCTTGTGCCTTAATTGTTATCTTTAATTTTGCTTACTTGAAACACATGTGCTACTGATGTTTCATTGTGTAAGACATTCATGATCTATCTTAGCCCCATAGCCACGGTTCTAATTGTTGCTTGAGGACAAGCAATCATTCTAAGTTTGGTGTGGGAAGGGAAAGAAAAGGAGGAAAAGGACAACAATAGAGAAGATAAATTACAAGGTTGTAAAATTCTTTTTCCTCTCATTTGTTTCAAGCACTTTAAATTGCATGATTGTCTTATTACCTTCTTTATATACATGTGTGGTATGAATAGGCATAGTTTGATTTCTAAATTGCAACATGCTGCTGTGACATTATGACTACCAACTTGATTTTTGTGAATACAAAAGCAATAAAGTATCATGATCTTAAACAAACAAGGAGTTAAAGAAGAATTTAGTATGTGCATACAAGTATTGGAAAGCTAGTATGATTGATTGTTGCTCAAGTACATTAGATTTTATTTAATTGAAGTTTTCATCTAGGACATTTTGTGAAATCTTTTGAAAACCTTGAAGAAGCAAATGCAATTAAGGCAAGAAGAGAAAAAGGGAAAGAATGAGAAAGCTGAAGGCTCTGAGTACCAATGACAATTTCATTGTTATGTACTTGTGGTGTTTATGTATCAAGTAAAATGCTTGAAAACAAAACACTTAGAAGTCAAGGCTAGGCTCAAGTGCAAAAGCACTCCCTCAAAGCTCAAGGCTCTGAGCATCAATGTTTAGAGAGTCAATAAAAGAAATAAATGAGCTTAATGAAGTCCTCTAATTAAATGCTTGTAGTGCTTAGGTATCAAGTGGTAATACTTGAAAACAAAGCATTTAGAGTCGTAGTTTTGTTATCAACTCATGGGGCAAAGCACCCAAAAGGAGAAGCTAATAAGAAAATCAAAAGCTTGTTTCAAGGAAGAAATATAAGAAAAAGATTTCATAAATTGAGCTAGATAGAAGCATCAATCATTTACATTTCTTTTGTGATTGTAGCATGCTTAGAAAACTAGCTTACCATGAACATTGAGTTGCTATTCTTCTTACCTTGGATTGTCAATCTCTATTGCATGATTCTTTTCTTGCTTGAGGACAATCAAGGTGTAAGTTTGGTGTTGTGATGCATTCGCATATTTGCTATTTTAACTAGTTAGTTTAGTTAGCTTTAGTGCAATTTCGTTCATTATTACTAAAATAAACAAGCAATTTTGTGAGTTTTTCTCCATGCATCCATGAACCAAGAACTAAGTGAAATTTGGCCAAATTCATGCAAATAATTCAAGAAGCTTATAAATGCATTAGTATGAATGAATCTCTTGAAATTGGGTGCATAGAATAGCAATACATTGAGGAAGTTTCTTTGGTTTATGTTAGGTGATGAAGCAAGAAGGCTTGAGAACATTTCAAGCTTGGTATGGAGGCAGAGGACTTGCATGTTGCTAACTTGGGTTACTACTGGCGTGTTTGGCAACAACTCAAGGCAGCAAGCATGGAGCCATGAGGAAGGGTGGCACGTTGCCAACTCCAAGAACAAGAGCGTGTTCCATAACAACGCCAGGAGCACTCATAGGAAGAGGCATGCACGTTGCCAACGCCAAGTTCTATAGGCGTGTTTAGTGACAATGTAGCAAGCAACCTTGGAGAGCAATTCCAAAGCTTCGAGCACGTTGCCAACCTAAAAGATGAGGGGGCGTGTTTGAGGACAACGCAGGCAAGCAACGCAGCAAGAAAGCTTGGTTCAGGAAGGAGATAGCCCTGGATGATAGCTCGAGCACGTTGCCAACATTGAGTTCCGAAGGCGTGTTCAATGACAACGCTAGGAAGCTTGACAAGGAGGATAAAGTTAGCACGTTGCTAACTTGGAGTTATAAGGGCGTGTTCATCAACAACGCCAGCAGCTAGGCAACCTTGGAATGAAGCAACCCACGTTGGCAACTTGGAAATACAAAGGAGTGTTTGCCAAAAACGCTGGTGAGCTGGACAGCCTGACCTTACCTCCTTCAATGGAGTATATCTTGAGCTACAAATCTCCAAATGAGGTGATTCCAACGGCATTTGAACGTAAACATCCAGAGCTTTCCAACCATATATCATAGTATGGGATTGGCATTCATTTGAAGCTTCAAAAGCTGGCTTCATTTAGAGCTTCAGAATCTGAGCACGTTGGCAACGCTGGAAACAAGGGCGTTTTCACCAAAAACGTGTGCGATTTTGGCAGCCTGACCCTGTCTTCTTCAAACGAGCATAACTTGAGTTATAGAGATCCAAATTGAGTGTTTTAAGTTGATTTGGAAAGCTGACATGCAGAGCTTTCCAACCATATATAATAGTCTATAGTGGAGCATGAAATGGAAGCTCTAATCAGAGTCATCTTTAGGCCTCAAAAAATAAGGAAATGAGGTTGAAATTCAAGGAAGCATGAATGAGCCCATGAGGAAGCAGCGGGCACGTTGGCAACGTGCTAACAAGGGAGAGTGTTCAGCAACAACGCCAGCCCCATGTCCCAGCCTTAGGAGGTTTGGCACGTTGGCAACTTGGAAGAAAGGGGCGTGTTCAGCAACAACTCCAACAAACTTGGCAGCCTGACCTTACCTTCTTTGAGGAAGCATAACTTGAGCTAGAAAAATCAGATTGAGATAATTCCAAATGCATTAGAAAGAAGACACTCTGAGCTTTCCAATGATGTATGATAGTTCATATTGAAGCAGAGGATTGACACTCAAATTCTGGGCAACACTAAGCATGAAAGTAGAGTCAAGAAGAAGAAAAGCAAGTTGTTAGCAACAACATGGGCTAACAACGCCCAAACACCAATGCCCACTTCCAGGAAAATACTTTGCACGTTGCCAACATGCATTAAGGCTAGTGTTATTGGCAAACACGCCAAACCATTGGGCCAGGAACATTATGAACAAGCTCCTCCTTCCCTGTTTAGCAACACTTCTTCCATTGAGCCAGGAATTCAACAAAGAGAAAGCCCACATTGCTAGCCCAAATTAAAGATCTCTGAAGGAGTTTTAGGAGTAGTATAAATAGAGAAGAGTTTGGTACTTTGGGGGACTTTTTTTCTTTACTTAGGACTTAGAAATTTTACTTTTGCTTAGACACTTAGACATTTTTCTAGGATTTTTACTCTTTGTTCCTTCTCACCCGGTCTTCAATTTTGGTTTAGCTTGCAACTTTAAATTTGAATTTTCAGAACTTCTTCTTCTTCTTCATTCTTCTCTACACTTAGTTTAATTTTCATCTATGGGAATTGTTGTTGAAATTGGAGCTATGATTCACTAAACTCCACTTTCATTAGGGGGAAGAGCTCTGCTTGTTTGAATGAATTGATAAATCTTCTTCTCCTTCTCAATTCAAGTGGTTAATCCAAAGAGGAAATTCTTGTTCTTCAAAGATTCAATCACCATCGAGAGAGGGATTAATCTATATGAATTATGTGGTGAATTTGGGAAAGGAGCCACATAATTCAGTTTAGAGTTTATCCTTTCATGATTTCCTTAATCAATACACTTTGGTTGGTATGTGAGATGTAACCTCCCTTAGTTGAGATTCTGGAAGTTATGTGGCTTGGATTAGGAATTGAACTTCATCTCTTCTCATGAACAATTAGATCACGAGAGTGGCAATTGGTTGTGTTGAGAGAAATTGAGTTACCAAGAGATTGGGACTCAATTACCCACAAATTGCCATGGATCCATACCCATGATCGAGAAGGAATTGATCACCATCAATTCATGAGAATTTGCATCTCCGACCCCTAATGATCCTCTCCATCATCAATTCTCATTTCTTTTGCTCTTTAGTTGTTTGAATACCAATTACCCAATTCCCTTCTACATTCTTGTAACCTATTATTCTTGTCATTTACATTATGTTTATCTATTTCTTGCTATTTACTCTTTGCTCTTTAGAATTCAGCACTCTACTTTCTTGCAATTTACTTTTGATGTCATTTAAGTTTCTGGCAATTTAAGTTTCCATCATTTACGTTCTGTCATTTTAATTGCTTTCCTTACTTTAGTTCTTTAATTCTCTTGTCATTTAATTCTTTGCAATTTCTTTTAAGCATTCAAATCTCATGAAATTAAAACCATGTTTGCTTGACTAAATCTACCATTTAACTAAATTTGCTTAATCTACCAATCTCCGTGGGATCGACCTCACTCTTAGTGAGTTTTATTACTTGATATAACCCGGTATACTTGCCGGTTGTACATGAAATCTCATTTTTACGTATCAAGTTTTTGGCGCCATTGCCGGGGATTGGAAAAGATTGACAATGATTAAGTGAATGGTAGTTTAGATTAAGCATTTTTTTTATTATTATTGCTTTTGTTAAGCCCACTAACTGTTTGATACTTTGTTTCACTAACTCCAATTCCACTCCAGTTCTAGAGTGTTTCACTTGTGATTTTGGTTTTGTTTGTGTATGTCAGGAGCTAATAGACTTAATATTGAGGACGAGAGAACCCTTCGAAGGGTAAGGAGAGCAGAAAGAGGAAAGGGGATAGTTGGTGAAGAGGAATCAGGGGGAGAAGACCAAGTCATGGAGGACGACATGCACAATCCTCCTGTAGGGGTCAACAACAATGATGGACCACCTAGAAGGGTGTTATCTTCTTATACCATCCCTAATCCAAGACATTGTGGGAGCAGTATTGCCATTCCAAATGTTCATGCCCACAATTTTGAGTTGAAACCTCAGCTCATCACCTTGGTACAAAATAACTGCTCCTATGGAGGGGGACCTCTTGAAGACCCAAATTAACATCTGTCGGTTTTTCTGAGGATATGCAATACAGTGAAGACAAATGGAGTGCATCCAGATGTCTATAAACTGCTACTATTCCCATTCTCTTTGAGGGACAAGGCCACTCAATGGCTAGAGTCATTCCCCCAGGAAAGCCTCAACAATTGGAATGACGTGATGGGCAGATTTCTAGCAAAGTTCTACCCACCTCAAAGAATCATCAAGTTGAAGACAAAGGTTCAAACTTTCAGGCAAATGGAAGGGGAATCATTGTATGAAGCCTGGGAAAGATATAAGGCACTGATGAGAAGATGTCCACCTGACATGTTTAGTGATTGGGTCAAACTCCAAAACTTCTATGAAGGCTTAAACTTAGAAGCAAGGAAGGGACTAGACTACTCATCAGGAGGATCACTCAACATGATGAAAACTGCTGAGGAGGCTCAAGACCTTATTGAGATTGTGGCAAACAATCAGTATTATTACTCATCAGAGAGGCAACATAACCCAGCCCCAAAGAAAGGCATAATGGAGCTTGAAGGTGTTGACGTTATCTTAGCACAAAATAAGTTAATGCACCAACAAATCCAACAACAAATGGAAATGATAACAAAGAGAATGGATGGTCTCCAACTAGCATCAGTGAACACAACAAATCAATCATCACTTGAATGGGGCCAAGGTGAAGGGACCACTGTTGAACAGCCACAAGAACAAGTTCAGTGCATGCAGAACACTTCAAATTCTCAGGATGAATTTCATGGTGATACATACAACCCATCCTGGAAAAATCACCCCAATCTAAAGTGGGGTGAAAACCATTGACAAAAGAACAACAACCACAACCACAATCGTAACACAAATAACCAAAATCACCATGCCACCAACACTAACCAATATAGAAAAACACAAAACACATATCAACCACCTCATAATAATTCACAAACTCACCAAAATAACTTTCCTGCACCAACATCTAACTCACAAAATTACCACATTAATCCACCCAACAACTTCCAACAACAATCAACCCCCATCATATCCCCAATTGACCATCATGAGACCAGAATCTTAAATCTTGAAGCAACCTTGCAAACACTTGCTCAAACCACTCAAGCCTTAATCAAGGGACAAAAGGAACATGAGGCCACCATGAAGAGTATTGAGCGACAAGTGGGACAATTAGCCAAACAAGCTGAATGACAAACCAATATTCTCCCAAGTGATACAATACCCAACCCGAGAGAGGAATGTAAAGCTCTACAGTTGAGGAGTGGCAAGGTAGTTGGAGAAAGTTCGAATAAAGAAGCAATAAAACCCAAAGAGCAAGACACAGTGGAAAAACAAGTGGAAAGGCAAGATGAAGAAAAGGCTTCAACATCTAAAAAAAGCAAAGAAGCTGTCAAACCACAAGGCAAACCACCCAGTCAAGAAAGCAACCATGATAACAAGGAGAATGTGGAGCTACAACAAGAAAACAAAAATGAAGGAGTAAAAGCTTATGTACCCAAGATTCCATACCCAACTAGGATACATAAAGGAGCAAAGGACCAACAATTCCCAAGGTTCTTAGAAATTTCAAGAAACTCGAAATCAACATCCCATTGGCAGAAGCTTTGGAACAAATGCCATTATATGCAAAGTTCCTTAAGGAATTGATCACCAAGAAGAGAAGTTGGCAAGAAAAAGAAACAGTGATTCTCACTCAAGAGTGCAGTGCCATCATTCAAAAAGGGCTACCACCAAAACTCAAAGATCCTGGCAACTTCCTCATACCCTACACGATAGGGAGCATGGCAATTGACAAATCACTTTATGACCTGGGAGCAAGCATTAACTTAATGCCCCTTACCATGATGAAGAAAATAATGATTGAAGAACTTAAACCCACAAGGATGTCACTCCAACTTGCTGACAGATCCATCAAAATACCAAATGGAGTAGTTAAGAACCTCTTGGTGAAAGTGGGAAACTTTATATTCCCAGCTGATTTTGTAGTCCTAGATATGGATGAAGAGGGGAACAACTCAGTCATTCTTGGTAGACCCTTTTTGGCTACAGCTAGAACAATCATTGATGTGGAGAAGGGAGAGATGATTTTCAGAGTACATGATGAGAAAATGACCATAAATGTCTTCAAGGCAATGCAACACCCCATTGAGAAAGAGAGTTGCATGAGGATTGATGTGGTGGAATCTTTGGTTGAAGAAGTACTTGAAACAAACCATCAAGTGAAATAGGAGGAAGTCCAGGACATTGGTGGACGAAATTGTGATTCCCTTTTTTCTTGTAATTGGATTTATAAAAGATGTATACTCTGAGGGCATTGTTTATTTTCTTCACAATCTCGTTCAACTAACCAGCAAGTGTACTGGGTCGTCCAAGTAATAACCTTACGTGAGTAAGGGTCGAATCCACAGAGATTGTTGGTATGAAGCAAGCTATGGTCACCTTGTAAATCTCAGTCAGGCAAATTAAACATTATTTATGGGTTTGAGGATAGGAATAATAAAAAGAAATAAATAATAAAAGGGATAGAACACTTATGCAGATTCATTGGTGGGAATTTCAGATAAGCGGATGGAGATGCTGTAGAGCTCTTGGACGCCTGCTCTCCTACTCCTTCTACTCAATCCTTCTTACTCCTTTCCATGGCAAGCTTTGTATAGGGGTTCACCATCAACTGTGGCTACTTTCATTCCTCACGGGGAAATAACCTGTGCGGCTGTCACTCGCACAGCTAACCAGTCTGGAGGCATCACCCATGGCTGATGGCTACACCCCATCCTCGCAGTGAAAACTATGCTAACGCACTCTGTCACAGTACGACTAATCACCGGTTGGTTCCCGCTCCTACTGGAATAGAATCCCTCTTTTGCGTCTGTCACCAATGCCCAGCAGGTTAAAGTTTGAAGCACGTCACGGTCATTCATGATCGGAATCCTACTCGGAACACCACAGACAAGGTTGGACTTTCCGGACTCCCAGGATCCTACTCAGAACACCACAGACAAGGTTGGACTTTCCGGATCCAGATGAATGCCGCCAACTATCTAACTTATACCACGAAGATTCTGTTGGGGAATCTAAGAGATACGCATTCAAGCTCTGTTGCATGTAGAACGTAAGTGGTTGTCAATCACTCGCGTTCATAAGTGAGAATAATAATGAGGGTAATTGAACTCATTACATTCATCATGTTCTTGGGTACGAATGAATATCTTGGAATAAGAATAAGAGAGAATTGAATAAAAGAAGGTAGAATTTCATTAATACTTGAGGTACAGCAGAGCTCCACACCCTTAATCTATGGTGTGCAGAAACTCCACCGTTGAAAATACATAAGCAAAAGGTTCAGGCATGGCCGAATGGCCAGCCCTCTCCATGATCAAGTGACCGAATAATGAAAGACTTAAAGTGGTCAAAAGATGTCTAATACAATAGATAAATGTCCTATATATACTAGACTAGCTTCTAGGGTTTACATGAGTAAGTAATTGATGCATAAATCCACTTCCGGGGCCCACTTGGTGTGTGCTTGGGCTGAGCTTGATGAATTCACGTGTAGAGGCATTTCTTGGCGTCAAACTTCAGGTTATGACGTGTTTTGGGCGTTCAACTCCGGATCATGACGTTTTTCTGGCGTTTTACTCCAGACAGCAGCGTGTACTTGGCGTTCAACGCCAAGTTACGTCGTCATTCTTCGAATAAAGTATGGACTATTATATATTGCTGGAAAGCTCTGGATGTCTACTTTCCAACGCCGTTGAGAGCGCGCCAATTGGAGTTCTGTAGCTCCAGAAAATCCATTTCGAGTGCAGGGAGGTCAGAATCCAACAGCATCAGCAGTCCTTTTGTTAGCCTTCTTCAGAGTTTTGCTCAAATCCCTCAATTTCAGTCAGAATTTACCTGAAATCACAGAAAAACACACAAACTCATAGTAAAGTCTAGAAATGTGAATTTTAACATAAAAACTAATGAAAACATCCCTAAAAGTAGCTCAAACTTACTAAAAACTATATGAAAATAATGCCAAACAGCGTATAAATTATCCGCTCATCAGACATCCAAGAACAAGAAGAGAACAACTTGGAAGCATCAGAGGAACCAAGTGAAGCTAAGAAAGAAAAGGCACCACGACAAGAGTTGAAACCACTACCCCCTCATCTTAAGTATGCATTCCTTGGTGAAAAGAACAGCTTCCCAGTGATCATCAATTCTACATTGAGTGCAGAGGAAGAAGAAAAGCTCCTTGTAGTATTGAAAGCTCACAAAGAGGCGTTGGGATGGACCATTGATGACTTGAAAGGCATAAGCCCTGCCATATGCATGCACAAGATACTCTTGGAGGATAATTCCAAACCAGTGGTACAACCTCAAAGAAGATTGAATCCCACAATGAAGGAGGTTGTTCAAAAGGAAGTCCTGAAGTTGTGTAAAGCTGGGATCATCTTCCCTATATCTGACAGCCCATGGGTCATTCCAGTGCAAGTAGTACCTAAGAAAGGGGGAATGACTGTCATTGTTAATGAGAAGAATGAGCTTATTCCAACACGAACAGTGACAGGGTGGAGGATGTGCATAGATTATAGGAGGCTGAATGATGCCACACAAAAGGATCACTTTCCTCTCCCTTTCATTGACCAGATGCTTGAAAGGTTGGCTGGCCATGCTTATTACTGTTTTCTTGATGGGTATTCTGGGTATAACCAGATAGTGGTTGACCCCATGGATCAAGAGAAGACCTCCTTTACCTGTCCCTTTGGAGTCTTTGCATACAGGAAAATGCCATTTGGACTGTGTAATGCCCCAGCTACCTTTCAAAGATGCATGCTATCAATCTTCTCGGACATGGTAGAAAAATTTATTGAAGTCTTTATGGATGATTTCTCTGTCTTTGGTGATTCTTTCAATGCTTGCTTGCACCATCTTACCCTAGTCTTGAAAAGGTGCCAAGAAACCAATTTGGTTTTAAATTGGGAGAAATGCCATTTCATGGTACCCAAAGGCATTGTTCTTGGTCACAAAATTTCAAGAAAGGGTATAGAAGTTGACAAGGCAAAAGTAGAAATTATAGAAAAACTTCCTTTGCCAACTAGTGTGAAAGCCGTTAGAAGCTTCTTAGGGCATGCCAGATTCTATAGGAGATTCATCAAAGATTTTTCCAAAATAGCAAAACCACTAAGCAATTTGCTGGTGGTAAACAATCCTTTTCTCTTTGATGATGAATGTAAACATGCTTTTGAAACTCTAAAGGCTAAGCTCACCACAGCACCAATCATCACACCCCCAAGTTGGGGACTGCCTTTTGAACTCATGTGTGATGCAAGTAACCTTGCAATTGGTGTTGTGTTGGGGCAGAGGAAGGAAAAGAAGCTTTATGTTATCTACTATGCAAGTAAGGTATTGAATGAAGGTCAAAAAATCTACACCACAACAGAGAAAGAGCTACTAGCTGTGGTATATGCTTTTGATAAGTTTAGACAATATTTGATTGGATCTAAAGTTTTAGTGTATACTGACCATGCTGCTCTTAAGTATCTTATGTCAAAACAGGATGCCAAACCAAGGCTAATCATATGGGTACTACTCCTACAAGAGTTTGACATTGAGATAAAAGATAGGAAGGGCAATGAAAATCAAGTTGCTGACCACTTATCAAGGCTACCACAAGATGCATGCCAAGACAACCTTCAATCAATAAATGAAGAATTTTCAGATGAGCACCTCTTGCAAATTCAACACGTCCCTTGGTTTGCAGACATGGCCAACTACAAGGCAGGAAGAATCATTCCACAAGAGTACACAAAACAACAAGTTAAGAAGCTGCTGCAAGAGGCTAAGTTCTTCTTCTGGGATGAACCATTTCTGTTCAAAAAATGCCCAGATGGAATGATAAGAAGATGTGTGTCAGAGGGTGAGATGAAGAACATATTATAGCATTGTCACAACTCAAGTTATGGTGGTCATTTTGGGGCTGAAAGAACGGCTGCAAAGGTACTTCAAAGTGGTTTCTACTGGCCTTCAATCTTCAAGGATGCTAGAGATTTTGTGAGCCATTGCAATGAATGTCAAAGAACAGGGGGTTTGTCAAAGAAAAATGAGATGCCTCAGAAGTTCATTTTGGAAGTGAAACTCTTTGATCTGTGGGGAATAGACTTCATGGGACCTTTCCCTCCGTCCTACACATTCAAATACATTTTGGTAGCAGTGGAGTATGTCTCAAAATGGGTAGAAGCAATAGCCACCACCACATGTGATACCAACGTGATCTTGCAATTCCTAAAGAAGAACATCTTCACAAGATTTGGAGTGCCCAAAGGACTTATAAGTGATGGGGGAAGCCACTTTTGCAACAAGCAACTAAATTCTCTACTCCACAAACCAATGGACAAGCTGAACTTGCCAACAAAGAGCTAAAGAGGATTTTGGAGAAAACTGTGGGGGCAACAAGAAAGGATTGGGTTAGGAAGCTGGATGATGCACTTTGGGCATACAGAACAGCCTTCAAGACACCCATAGGAAAATCTCCATTTCAGCTAGTAGATGGAAAGGCATGCCACCTACCTGTAGAGCTTGAACATAAGGCCTTTTGGGCTACCAAGCTTCTGAATTTAGATGCTCAAGCAGCAGGGGAAAAGAGGTTGCTACAACTCAATGAGTTGGAGGAGTTCAGATTGGAGGCATATGAAAATGCCAGAATATATAAAGAAAGAGCAAAAAAGTGGCATGACAAGAGGATCTCCCAAAGAACATTCGAATCAGGCCAAAAGGTGTTGCTATTCAACTCCAGATTGAAGGTTTTTCCTGGGAAGCTGAGGTCTAGATGGACTGGTCCATACACCATCACCAAAGTATCCCCTCATGGCTATGTAGAATTATTTGATGAAGCTTTAAAACAGACCTTCACAGCCAATGGAGATAGGGTGAAGCATTATCTTGGTGGCCCCTGGAGCAAGAAAGAGAGTGTGCAAATGCTAACATGAGCAAAAAAGTTGCATTGTCAAGCTAAGGACAATAAACAAGCGCTTCATGGGAGGCAACCCATGCACATGAGTTCTCTTTTATTTTCATGCTTTAGTAGTCAATAATAAGAGATTTCATTTTATACTTAAAAAAAAAGAGAAAAAGAGATTGAAATAGCATATAATGTAGGTAAGACACTAAGTTTAGTGTGGCCATCTTTGGAGTAGATGGAAAATGTTAACTCCATAGAACACTTAGTCATAAACTATGTTTGGTGTCTTCACATACATAAATAATGCTAGAAAAAGTAAGAGAGTGTAGTCGTTGGTATAGAATAGGGAATCAATTCATAAATTTTAATTTCTGCCTAGTCAACTTTACATAAGAATATCATCATAAGTTGCTAGCAAGTAAGGTCACTTTAAGAATCTCAAGATTTTGGAATTTTGTTGCAGGAAAGTGAAAGAAAGAAGTGATGGGAAATCTTAGAAGAGAAGTCACGGATACACAACGAGAGGAAGTCACATGAGTCTTGAACTTTAGGCATTGGAAAAAAGCAACTCAACATGCATTGGGCACGAAGAAGCATGCTCCCCATGCTATGACCGAACCACCAAAACCATGCCCCCACCACAAACATCACTTTAAATACTTCAACTATATTCATCAAATCTCACTTTATCCTCACTCATATTTACACCTCTCCATCACCCCATTGCATCAATTCACCTCAGCCGAATTCACACTCAACTTCCAAATCATTCTTTCTTTACAAATTTTAGCTTTGGACCTATGTTTTGCTCAACAAAACTCATGATGCACTACTTCTCCCAGCCTACCTGAACCACCCCCTTCCCTCTCACCATCACTTTCTAGCTTGCATACTTTACATTGTCCTCATATCTCTCTACACCCCCTTCATAAACATTTTCTTTATGCTTGAAGGCAAGCATTCATCTAAGTTTGGTGTGGGAGATTCGACCCTTGCAAGTGAATCTCAATGGCCTCATCATCAAGAGATAGGAGGGACAAGCAACCCATAGAAGATGAAGGACAAAACACCTTTGATCGAAGAAGATTCAAATCCAAACACAATGAGCGCATATTTAGTTGGATGTCAGGCAAAGATGTTGTTCTGGAGTTACCTTTCAAGCTAAGAAAGGAGGAATACTCTGAGATACTGGAAATATTATCCTTATCCTTGTCTTTGTTTATGTCTTGGATTGGAACAAATTACTAGAATTCTACCTCGTCTACGGATCAATCTACATTTTTCACAAATTTTACGAACAGAGGCCCGTATTTTCATATTTATCATTCCTTCAACTTAATCTCGGATCCATTTTAATGGAAGAAAATAAGGTTTCCTTCAATTTTTAACTTCTATTCTAATCGTACCCCTCAAAACCAATAATATTGAAGTTAAAAAAAAGTCTAATTAAAGAATTTATACTTGCATTTTTTATTTCTCTGTGGTAGAAATATATATAAAGAGTATGTTGAACCTTTTCAGAAATATAGCCTAGACTGATATTTTCATTATTTAAAAGATAATCAGGAAGAGGGGATGGGAGCTTCTTTGTAACCAACCTCAAGAAGTGAGCATGCTTCTCATTCATGAGTTTTACACTAATGTGATAAGAGAATTTGAGGATGAAGAACCGTACATGAGCTATGTAAGAGGATTGACTGTTGACTTTAGTCCAAACGCCATCAACAGGGTGCTAAAGGTCAAACCAAAACGGTTCAAACAAGCTAGCTATGAGGAAAGGGTTGAAAATGATCCAAGATATATGGATGTGTTAAGTGACTTATGCAGAGTAGGCACGGATTGGGTGTTGGATTCACATGGACAACCACTCAAACTTCGGAGAGGTGATCTCATACCTCAAGCAAAAGGATGGCATGACATAGTGAGGAGATCATTGATCTCTACTTTAAATAATTCCGAAGTAACAGTGAATAGAGCAATAATGATCCACTGCATAATGAAGGGAGGGGAGATCAATGTTGGAAAATTATAGCCAAGAACATCATTGACATAGCTCAAAAGGTCAAACAGGACAGCTGGCTAGGATATCCTGGTACTATTCTGCGCTTATGTGAAGAAGCTAGAGTGCCTCTGGAAGAATTTGAAGAAACTGACGTGGTCTCTATTGGAAAACCTCTCACCAGGGAAAGGTTGGAATTTGTCACCACAACCCAATTGGAAAGGCAACCTTTAGCAAGAAGAAAGAAAAGGAAAGAAGCAAGACAGGAGGAGGAGCCTCAAGAAATGGAAGAACCCCATTCCTTAAACATGAATCAACTCCAAGCCGCCTTGGAAGGAATCTCTGGGCAATATTCACAAATTCAAAGAAGCCAAGAGGAACAAGCTCAACGACAAAGGAACCTTTGGCAGTTGATGGATTAACAAAGAGGGGTTCAAGTTCAATGGATGAGCCAACAAAATGAATACCAAACACACATGATGGAACTACAACAAGAACAATATGCCAAGATGCATGAAGCCATCAACAATTCAACTGCTGAATATGAAAAAGCCATGGAGAAAGTAATACAAGAACAAGCTTAAATAAGGAAAGAGAAAGCTTAGCAAAGGGAGCTTCTCCATAGGTTGGATGCTAGACATGATACATTTCATAGAGAATTCAATGAAAGCAGAATGTTCAGGGAAGCCAAGCATAAGGACAGACTCGACTATGATATATGCACCCAAGAAAAGCTCAGTTACCTTTGTGGAGCACCCCCATTACTCAACCCACAAATCAAAAGTTTTAATGAAGCTCGCAAGATATTTGAAGAGCAGGAACTTGCAAGGGTAAGATTCAATGCTCAGAGGCTAAAGGAAACAATGATAAGCTCAGGAGTATGGCAAAGAGAAGAAGGGGACTCAACAACAAAACAACAAGGAGAATTGAGAAAGAAAAAGAAAAAAGATCCAAAAGGGGACTCAACAACGAAACAACAAGGAGAACTGAGAAAGAAAAAGAAAGAAGATCCAAAGGGCAAAGGAAAGCAAGGAGAATCTAGCAAAGAAAAGGGGACATGAAGACTAAAGGTGGTGAAGTTTCTTTTTTTTATGCTTTATTAAATAAAGAAGATGTATGTCTGAAATATGATATACCTTCTAAGTCGTTCTCTTGTATGCATTTTCTTTTCTGTTTCCTATTCCATGCATCACCACTCACAGGTTTGGAATAGTTGCTTGTCTTAAGTACTTTCACTTGTCAATGGAATAAAAGATGTAGTTTGAGCAAGAACAGAGAGAAATCTAGCTTAAAAAGGATCATGTTGTCCCATAGAAAAGTGCTAGTATATATACATCCATTGTGAACGAATCAGGGCTCAAGAAATTCAAAAGGATGCTTGCTTATACAAGACTAGTCGGTTAAGGGCTACAAGACTTTAGAAGTTAAAAGCACAAATAACTTTGACAGCAAAGAAAACAAAGAACAAAGAATGAAAGGCTAGGCATCAATGACAAAACTTGGATATATGTCTGTGGTGATTGGTGTTAAGAGACATACTTGGGCTAGTAAATCCGAGGGGTGCTTCATCACCTGATAACTTGAGTTAACTAACTCGGGATTATCGATTGAAAACTCACAATCAAGAGTAGCTCTATAACAGAACATTTGGCAACCCAAAGAGGTGCTGGACACCACTATCCAAATAAAATTTCAATGTTATATGCCTGTGATTGAATGTGTTAAGGAGAGAGGCTTGAGTTAGTAAATCTTTAGGAGTGTCTCAACACTTAACAACTTAAACCAACTGGTTTGGGAATGTTGATTGAAAGCTTATGCTAAAGAGCCGTCTTAAGACAAGATTTCGAGCTCAATTGAAATAAAAGAAATATGAAAAAAAGAGAAGCAAATAAAAGAAAGGTTCAAGGATCATGTGCTAAGGTATAGAAAAATAAGTCTAGTGAAGTTAACCAATTTATTATTGAAGCAAGCATTTTAATTGAAAAAGTTGATTAGCCGTGTTCGTTTGCAATAAATTGATGGCTATACAAATGAGGATGACATTTTCAATGAAAGAATTCTTCTCTGGTAAAACATTCAAGTCTTGCATCTTAGATTCTTGTGACAAAGTCTTTTATCTTTTGCTTGAGGACAAGCAACACTTTAAGTTTGGTGTTGTGATGCATTTGCATATTTGCTATATTAGCTAGTTAGTTTAGTTGGTTTTAGTTTAGTTTCACTCATTTTCTCTAAATAAACAAGTATTTTTATGATTTTTGTCTTCATGCATGAGAATACTAAGGACCATGTCGATTGTAGCCAAATTCATGCAAATGATCTAAGGAATACATAAATGCATGAGTATGGATGAATCTTATGAAATTGATTGCATGGATTGGTAAGACTTTGAAGCAATTTCCCTTGTTAATGATAGGTGATGAAACAAGAAAGTATTGAAGCAAGAGTGAAGCAAGCAAGTGGCTAACAACTCTTTCAAGAATAACAATATGCACGTTGCTAACTTGGGATTCAAGTTGGCAACGCCATTGAAACCTTACTTCAGGAAGAGAACAAACAACCTTGCAAGAAAGTGGTCTCCTGTGAGAACTACGCATGTTGCTAACTTGGAGTTACATTGGAGTGCTTGGCAGCAACGCCAAGAAGCAAACTGGGCAAGAAGAAGAGGAGTTGTTGGCGTTGCCAACGCCAGGAACAAGAGCGTGCTTCTAGGCAACGCCAAGCAGCCCTGGAGAGCACATTTGGGCGTTGCCAACTTGGAGAAAGGGTGAGTGTTTGAAGGCAACGCCAAGCAACCCTGGAGTGCACATTTGGGCGTTGCCAACTTGGGCCAGGAAGGAGCTTCGAGGGCATTGCCAACGTGGGAAGTATAGGCGTTGTTCAAGGCAACGCTGAGCTAGAAGAACTTGGGCCAGGAAGGAGCTTTGAGGGTGTTGCCAACGTGGGAAGTATAGGCATTGTTCAAGGCAACGCTGAGCTAGAAGAAGTTGGGCCAGGAAGGAGTTTCGAGGACGTTGCCAACGTGCTACTTCATTGGAGTGTTTAGAGGCAACGCCAGGGAGGAAAGCTTGGAAGGCACCAAGCCTTGGATCTCCACCTACGTTGCCAACGCCAGGAAACATAGGCGTGCTCAAGGACAACGCCAAGCAACAAGCATGGAGCCTTGAGGAAGGCTCGAGCACGTTGCCAACGCCAGCTTCCAAAGGCGTGTTTGGGGGCAACGTAGCAAGCAAAGCCAAGCAGCCCTGGAGATGCTCACTCGAGCACGTTGCCAACTTGAGGATGTATTGGCGTGTCCAATGCCAACGCCAGGCAAGAAAGCTTGCCCAGGGGAAGAAGCATGCATGTTGCCAACGCCAACTTCCAAAGGCGTGTCCCAAGGCAACGTGACAAGCTATTTTGAGAAGCAATTCCTTCACTCGAGCACGTTGCCAACGCCAGCTTCTAGAGGCGTGTTCCAAGGCAACGTGACAAGCAAAGTTGAAGGCTAGAAAGCAGACTTGGAGGGGAGCACGAGCATGTTGCCAACGTGCCAACAAGGGGGCGTGTTTGAGGACAACGCCGGCCCCATGTTTCAGCCTTGGGAGGCTTGGCACGTTGCCAACTTGAGAAGAAAGGGGCGTGTTCGGCAACAACTTGGTAGCCTGACCTTACCTTCTTTGAGGAAGCATAACGTGAGCTACAAAGCTCCAATTAAGATGATTCCAAGTGCATTAGAAAGAAGACACTCTGAGCTTTCCAATGATATATGATAGTCTATATTGAAGTAGAGGATTGATACTCAAATTTTGGGCAACATTAAGCATGAATGTAAAGTCAAGAAGAAGGAAATCAAGTTGTTAGCAACAACTTGGGCTAGCAACGCCCAAGTCTCAAAGCTCACTCCCAGGAAAACACAATGCACGTTGGCAACGTGCATTAAGGCTAGCGTTATTGGCAAAAACGCTAAGCCATTGGGCCAGAAGCATCATGAATGAACTCCTCCTTCCATGACTAGCAAAACTTCTTCTATTGAGCCAAGAATTCAACAAAGAGGAAGCCCACATTGCTAGCCCAATTGAAGATCTTTGAAGGAGTTTTAGGACTAATATAAATAGAGAAGGAGTTTGTACTTGGAGGGGACTTTTTTAGACACTTTTTCTAGACTTTTAGGGACTTTTACTTACTAGCACTTTTACGGAGAGAACTCTCTTGCATTTTCCGGGAGGATACCGAAAAGCTATTTTGGTTCTTCTTGGAACTTTTCATGTTTGGGAGTTTTTAAGCATTTTCTTCTTCTTCTTCATCCTTCTTGACACTTAGTTTAATTTTCATTTATGACAATTGTTGTTGAAATTGGAGCTATAATTCACTAAACCCCACTTTCATTAGGGGGAAGAGCTCTGCTTGTTTGAATGCATTGATAAATCATCTTCTCCTTCTCAATTCAAGTGGTTAATCCAAGAGGAAACTCTTGTTCTTCGAAGATTCAATCACCATCGAGAGAGGGGTTGATCTATATGAATTGTGTGGTGAATTTGAGAAATGAACCACATAGTTCAGTTTAGAGTTCATCCTTTCATAATCTCCTTAATCAATACACTTTGGTTGGTATGTGAGATGTAACCTCCCTAAGTTGAGATTCTGGAAATTGTGTGGCTTGGATTAGAAATTGAGCTTCATCTCTTCTCATGAACAATTAGATCACGAGAGTGGTAGTTGGCTATGTTGAGAGAAATTGGATCACCAAGAGATTGGGATTCAATTACCCACTTGCCATGGATCTATACCCATGACTGAGAAGGAATTGATCAACATCAATTCATGAGAATTTGCATCTCTGATCCCTAATGATTATTTCCATCATTAATTCTCAATACTTTTGCTCTTAGTTGTTTGAACACCCATTACCCCATTTCCCTTCTACATTCTTGCAATTTATTATTCTTGTTATGTACATTCTGTCTCTTTATTTCTTGCTCTTTGCTCTTATGCTCTTTAAATTTCTGCAACCTTTAATTCCTTGCAATTTATCTTTGATGTCATTTAAGTTTCTTGCATTTTAAGTTTCAGTTGTTTACTTTCATTTTATTTCTATATTCCATTTCTTAAATTCATTGATCGGATCATCCATATAATATACAAAAAGAAACTCCAGGAAGAAGCGGGTGCCGCGGTAGCTGCCGAATCTTCTACTGGTACATGGACAACTGTTTGGACCAATGGGCTTACTCGAAAGACACCCTGGGTACAATATTGACGATCTAACAAGGATGATTCTCAGTAAATTTCTACTTACTGCTCTCATCTTTTATGGAATCGACGTTTGTGGTCGGACTCTATTATGGATTTCTGAGCACATTCTCCATAGGGCCCTCTTATCTCTTCCTTCTTCGAGCTCGGATTTCTTTAAATTCCTGCAATTATGTTAAAAAAAATCACAATGCTCATAAAATCAAAACCATGTTTGCTTGACTAAATCCATCATTAAACTAAAGTTGCTTAATCTACCAATCTCCGTGGGATCGACCTCACTCTTAGTGAGTTTTATTACTTGATACGACCCGGTATACTTGCCGGTTGTACGTGAAATCTCATTTTTACGTATCAGTGTACATGAAAATAAAAGCATATTAAATTGCAATAATAATAAAATCTAAATTACCAAATGCTAGAAAATAATAATAACAACTAAAGAAAACAATAATAACATTGAAACATAAATGTGCATTAAATAAAATTAAAGTCAACAATAGTGTTCATAACATAAAAGTGACAAAATAAAGGAAATAAAAAGAGAAATGAAGAAGATCAAGACAAAAGAGTATGAAAACATAAAAGAAACTACACTAAAACAAGAATTAAAGACTGAAATTAAAGAAAAATAAACTAAGAAAATCTAAATTCTAGAGAGAAACTACAAAAAAGGGTTTAAAATGGCATTAATAATATAGCAGTTTTATAGATCTGACATAATATTCATATACTATGGAGTATTATGTTGTTGCCATAATTAGTTTGCGTAAAATAGTGGTTTTTGATGATTTTGGAGGTTTAAAACCACCATTATCTGGGTCCATGATTTAAAAAAATCCACGCACTCTATCTGATTCCATCCCTAATTGTAAAACTAAGGCACTGTGTCTTTGTAAGGTAACAACGTTACCATTGGGATCTACTCCGTGCACGATCTGCTCCAGCCACAACTTTCTCCAGTAAGGATCTCCTCAGCGGCGTTCTCTGACTAGAATCTCCTCGCCGTTCACCGCCATCCTTCATCTCCTCACCACTTCTAAAGGTAGCCATCGCCTCTCATCTCCCTTGCTGCTTCATTTATCACCTCGCTGCCGTAACTACATTGTTGCTGCCTTTGGTGAGCTTCTACAATTTGGTGCCGCCATCACTTCACTTTTGTAATTATGTCCTTGCTCTCACCGTCGAGAACTTCCTCGAGCACCACCTCCAAACTCTCCTCTTCAAGGCCGGCATGGCCAAATCAATCCACCATGCCAAGGTCCTGATCCGCCAGCACCACATTAGGTCTTCATTTCTTCTTTTCACTTTTTTCTAAATTTTAGGGTTTTTAAATTCCTAATTTAATATCAATTCTTGTTTAGTTTAGTCAAGTTAGATAAAAAAATTCACTCCAAAATCTAATCAGAATGCCTTATTAGCTTAAAAACATTTTAAAAATATTATTAAATTTTGTGATTATAGAAGATCTATTCAATATAAAATTAGGCGGATAATTCCTTTTGAGTATTTTTGTCTGCTGAAGTATGAGATCTTATGTTATGTTTTGATATTTGATTTGGTAATTCAAAGTTGAAACATGATAAACCACTATTTTATGGTTTATCTTGTGCTCAATTGAGTGATTTCATTAAAGTCTTTGCGCACTTATTCGTACAAATTGCATGGTTTTACAATTCCTTTCTAGTTTTATTCTATGGTTGAAAACTTGCTTCCTAAGCCTTTAATTTGTGTATTTTAATTCCCCTATCTACCATTCGATGCCGTGATCTGTGTGTTCAATGATTTCAGGCTTTATAGGGCAGGAATGGCTTGGAGGATGGAGAGGAAGCTTGCAAAAATGGAAGGAGCACAAGAAATAAAGGAGACAATCAGCGAGGAGCGACGCGCACGCAGGCTCACGTGTGCGCCTGAATTGGAGTTCACTCAATGATGCGTGCACGTGCTTGATGCGTGTGCGTGACAAGGAAAATCGCCAAACGATGCGCACGCATGAGTAACGCATACGCGTGACATGCGCGATCTGCAGAAATTGCAGAAAATGCTGGGAGCGATTTTGGGCCGAGTTTGGACCCAGTTTCCGGCCCAGAAACACAAACTAGAGCCAGGGAACGAGCAGAGACTCAAGACACATTCTCATTACGGATAGTTTTAGTTTTAGTTTTGAATCTAGAGAGAGATTTCCACTTCTTCCTCTAGGTTTTCTTCATATTCATAGTTCTAAGAATTTTATTGGTTTTTGCTATTGATTTGGATATTGAGAAGAGTTGCTACCTCCGTTGAAGTTTCCACTGATGACATGACATCATATACCTATTTTTCTATGCTTTTCATACAAGAAATTGATAATTTGTGCTTAAATATTGAATGCTTTTGTACTTAAATGATATATTTTCTTGATATTTTAATTTTATAAATCTTGTAGGAAATAAGAAGAAAAAGAAGCAAAGAAGCACAAAAAAAGGAGAAAAAAAGAGCTTTGGGACACACTTTAAAGTTGGAGCACACTTTGGAGCCTTAGGCCACGCTTTTAAAAGCGTGGCCCATGACCAAATCAAAGGAGAAAACAACCAGCACGCACACTGCCCTGCCCTTGCCAAGGGCAGGGCAGAATCATGATGAAACAAAGTGAGGTTGGAGCAAATTTTCGCTAAGTTAAAATCTGGCCGCACACAGCATGACCATGCCTACTTCAAAGGGCTATAACTTGAGCTACAGACGTCCAATTGATGTGCTTCCAGTTGCGTTGGAAAGCTGACATTCAGAGCTTTCCAACGATATATAGCAATCCATATTTCACGTACAATTGAGGCAGGAACGGAAGGCATCTTTAAGGGCCAAAAATAAGCAAAAATAAACCAAGGAAAAGAAGTAGCGTGTGCATCCACCAAGTCTCGAACACGGAGCTTCATTTTTGGAAACACTGCCCTGCCCTCCGCGAGGGCAGGGCAGCATTTTGTTGTGGCACGGCCAGCACACCAAACTGGCGCACCAAGGCATCCTTCGGCAGCACCAGCAGCACGCACAAGCACCAAATTGGCGCACCAGATTTTTCTGCCCTGCCCTCCGCGAGGGCAGGGCAGCATCCTGCGCACTAAGCTTGCACGCCACGCCCGCACCATGGCTGCACGCACCAAATCCTGCCCTGCCCTCCACAAGGGCAGGGCAGCCTCCTAGGAGCAACATATGGGCCAACTTTCATATAAATTCAATTCCTCACCAAATTAAATCAAGGCCATCCAAGACCCATTTTCCCTCAAATCCAAAGCAAGCAAAGCCCACTCAACATGACTCAAAGGCACACAGAGAAGCTAGATTAGGAATTTCATTTTGTGAATTTGTTTTTAATTTCAATTTCATTTTATTTTCATTTTGTAAAAAGCCTATATAAAGGCATCACTCTCATTTCAAAAGGGGAGCTCCATTAGAAAGAGGCGAGCACACTAGGGAGTATTAGGATTTGAGAGCTCTCTCTCTTAGTTTTGATTGCTGTTTTGGAATTTTGGATTGGGAAGGAAGGAATTCTGTTTCATTCCTGATTTGAGATTCATCTTGTTCTCTTACTACATAACTCAATTTTCATTTGCTGTTTTAAATCTTCTTCTTCTGCAATCTGTTCTTTTAATTTTCTGCAACTTCTCTCTTGTTGGATCAAGGAAGGACTTGAGATCTAGACTTGTTTTCTAGTCTCTTCCACTCCTGAGATCTTCAACATCCTTTTAATTGCTGCAAATTAAGCATTGCTTTTCTGTTTTTAAATTCTTCAAGGCATTTTACTCTTTTGCTTAAGATCTACTGCAATTCAATTCATCTTTAGTTCTTCTGTTTGTTGCAATTTACTTTCTCTTGTTTAATTTCTGAAATTCCAGCATCCACTCTCCTTTATATTTGATGCAATTTATATTTCTTGTCATTTAAGATTCTTGCAATTTACATTTCTTGCTCTTTACGTTTCCTGCCTATTTACATTCTGCAACTTTAAATTCATTGTCATTTACTTTCTGTTAGCTACAATTTCACACAATTCACTCAATGTTAGCTTGACTAAACTAATCACCCACTAAAATTGCTTGATCCATCAATCCCTGTGGGATCGACCTCACTCTAAGTGAGTTATTACTACTTGATACGACCCGGTACACTTGCCGGTTGGATATGTGTGTTGGAAATTCATTTTTCCACAAAAACACCATCATCCACAATTCTAGTTTGTTTCCCTTGTCCCTTACTCTTTCATATCCTTAATCCCCGTTCAGAGTTACAATTGGATTGTTTTTATAATTTATTAATGCATAAAATTATTTTACATTTAATCAATTTCCAGTTACTGTTTATCATGTCTTCCTTTTATTCCCTTTTTAATTCTATGCAAGTGATTTTCATGTCAATGGATTAGACTCCCAACTTGACTTGGGAGTTGATTACGAGGAGACCCTTGAGTTGGAATGCTCAAGTGATTAGTTAAATTGGAAGTTGTTGGCTAATTCTCTATTTACTAACGCTAGTCCGTCCCAAGGGAGAGAACTAGGATTTGCGAATAAGAATTAGCTCAATCACATGACTTTCCTTTATTTAGTAAGGGTTAACTAATTGAAAATAACAACCTTTTGATACTACACTTGAAAAAATCCAACAAGGATAGAACTTCCAATTAATCACACCCCCGGTCAAGGCTTTTTATTCTGAATATACAAATCTCTTTTATTTTTCATTGCTTCAATTCACAATCCTTTAATTTCCTGTTATTCAACTCTTAAAAAATTTCTTGGAAAACCTCTTGTCAACACAATAGCACTCTTTAGTCAACTCGTTGGGAGACGACCTGAGATTCATACCCCCAGTATTTTCATTCTAAAATTGTGACAACCTCTTTTCTAAATTGATACACAGAATCTTCATTAATTAAGAGCTATACTTGCAACGCTGATTTCTCTATAAACTCTAAATCGATAATTTTCTGTACGTCAATTTTTGGGATCATCCAAATCTGGGTGCAGATATTGAACTGAAGACTGCACTAATCAATCTACTGCCGATGTTTCATGGCTTACCTGCTCAAGAGCCTTGACTTCGGGATTTTTGCTAGTAAAGAATTTTATAAAGTCGCATTGTAAGTATAGATTCTGAACCAACAGAAATCCCTTCGTACAAACATTTCGGTTGTCACAAGTAACAAACCCCTAAATAAATTGATAACCGAAGTATTTAAACCTCGGGTCGTCTTCTCAAGGAATTGCAGGGGGTGTGTTCTTATTCTTGGTTATGAGTTTTGTAAATTGGGGGTTTTGAGAATGAGGAACAAGTATGATAAATGACAAATAAAATATATAAATGACTGTAAAATAAACTCTTGGCAAGGTATGAGAAATTGGAAGTCCTATCCTAGATATCCTTATCAATGATGATGAAAATTGAATCTTAATTCCACTTAGTTAACCTTTGCTGGTGCGAAGGAAGGTCAAGTGGCTAATTAGTTTGATCTTCAAATCCTAGTTAATTCCTAGAAAAAGATTGGGATTATAAAAGTCCAAGCTAATTAGCAAATACAGCGATCATCGATCACATTGAGTTTGATAACTCAAGAGTTACTGATTTTTAACCAAAGCCAGGAATGTAGAAAGCTAAATTAAAATCATAAATATCTGTATACGTCAAATAACATTCATTCAAAGCAGTCAAATCTAACATGGAAAATATTCATAAGCCAATTGGGCAACATAAATCAAACATAAATAAAAGCATTAAAGTATCTCAAAGTAGAAGAGAGGTCAAAATAAAGGAATATTGAACCTGATATGAAGAGTTAAATTAAATCCTTAATTTCTGAAAAATCCTAATTTCTAAATCCTAAGAGAGAGGAGAGAAACTCTCTCACTAAAACTACATCTAAACTATGAAAAGTAACTAATTGGCTAGCTCCCCTCCTTTCGGATGCATTCCCCCACTTCATAACCTCTGGTCTGTGCTTTCTGGACTTGGATTTGGGCCAAAAAGGGCTTCAGAAATCGCTGGGATCACTTTCTGTAATTTCTAGTGCGTGGCCTCTGTCACGCGTCCGCGTGGGTCACGCGGTCGCGTCATGTGGAATTTTTCTTGTCACGCGGTCGCTTCAGTCATGTGTCCGCGTCATATGCGTTTTGCTTGTGGCGCGCGATCGCGTCAATCATGCGATCGCGTCATTGCCATTTCGCGCTGGCATGCGGCCGCGTCGCCCATGCGATCGCGTCGCTGCCAGTTTCTTCAAAAACTCTGTTTTATGCTTTCCTTCCATTTTCGCATGTTTTCTTTTCATCCTTTAAGTCATTTCTGCCCTAGAAGATCTGAAATTACTCAACACACGAATCATGGCATCGAATGGCAATAAAAGATAATTAAAATTAATACTTTTAAAGCTTAAAAACATGTTTTTCACATACATCTCATAATAAGGAAGGGAAGGTAAAACCATGCAATTTCACATGCATAAGCGGGTGACGGATTGAATAAAACACTTAAATTCAGCACAAATTATATCAAAAAATATGGGTTTATCAAGCCTCTCAAGCACCTCAGGGATTTTCAGACAGCTTGTTCTACTGTTAGGCGTAATGGTGTAGATGAGACCTATATTCTGCTAATCGCCTTCCCGTTTTCTCTTGAGGGAAATGCGAGGGAGTGGTACTACACTCAACCTGAAGCAGCTGTTACTAATTGGGATACGCTTAGAAGAAAATTCTTAGAAAAATACTTTCCGGCTGAAGTTACTGATAGACTGAGGAAAGAAATTTCAATGATTATTCAACGAAAATCCGAGACTCTTTACGAATATTGGGAGTGCTTCAATAATCTCCTAGACGCATGCCCCCACCACATGATTGACAAGTTGGTGTTGATAAGCTACTTCACACAAGGCGTGAAACCTCAGGACATGACTACATTGGATGGTGCGAGTAATGGTTCTCTGAAAAAGTACAAGACTGCAGAGGAAGCGTGGCAACTGATTAGTGACCTAGCTGAATCCGCTCAGAATCACAGGCATAGGAACAACCATCCCAAGGCTGTGGCAGGGCTTTCCTCTAGTAGTGAGAATACTGCTCTCACACAATCACTATGTGAGATGACTAACCTACTAAAGCATGATACATCTGGGCTAGCAACAGTCTCAACTTCCCTCACCACACATAGTCAACAACTGGTTCCTCAGAGAGTATGCGGAATATGTGCTGGTTATAACCATTACACTGATGAGTGTCCACAACTCTTTCATGAGGACAACACCTTGGCAGTGACTCACAATTTCTAAGACCGCCCAAATCAAGGATACTATCAACAAGGCGGCAACTACAACCATAGTGGAAACTACAATCAAGGTTGGCAGGACAACTCCAACCAGGGTTGGAGAGATAATTCCAACCAGGGATGGAGAGATAATTCCAACCAGGGATGGAGAGACAACTACAACAAAGGAGGCAGAGACAACAATGAAAATCAGAGGTGGAACAACAACAACAACAGACAGTAGAACCAAAACTAGCCTTACAGAGCACCTCACCAAAGGCAGTCCCAAGCGCCTCAGAACAACCAATAGCAGGCCCCTCAAATCACTTACCCACTTCTTCCTCTAATGACGAATTGCTTTAGTTTATTGAGCAAAGACAAAAGGCCATGGAGAACACACTTAGCTCTACCTTAAACGGTCAGACCTCTGCTATATAAGCTCTTGCCTCACAGATTGGGTCAATGAATACTTCCAATAATCAGCCTTCAAGCTCCAGTAAAATCCCTTCTCAACCTATACCCGACCCCAAGGGTGGAATCAACGTCATCACTTTGAGGTCCAGAACCACACTACAAGAGAGGAATCATGAGGAGCCAAGCTTGCAAGGAAATGCCCCAGTTGAGGACATGGTTGAAGAGGAAGATGAAGTACAAGACAGGATTGAAGAAGAAGCAGCTCAGCCAAGGAATGAAGCACCAGGGGACGTAGAAGCTGCAAGTGGTTCCATTCTTATTCCATTTCCACACCTTGCTAGGAAGCCCAGAAAGCAGATAGAACTAGACCCTAAAATGGTAGAAATATTTAAAAAGGTTGAGGTAACCATTCCACTTTTTGATGCCATTCAGCAAGTACCTAGATATGCTAAGTTTCTAAAGGATTTGTGCATGCATAAAGATAAATTATAGAATTTAGGAACTATTCTTCTAGGTAGTTCCATTTCTGCTTTAGTAGGTGATATACCTAAAAAATGTAGTGACCCAGGTCCATGCATGGTTACTATTACTATAGATGGTGTGAAATTTTCTGACTGTATGTGTGATTTAGGTGTGTGTGTTAGTATAATGCCATTGCCTGTATATGATGCTTTGAGGCTCCCTCCCTTAAAAAGGTCAGTAGCTCGTTTTGTTTTAGTAGATAAAAGCATTATCTCTGTGGTTGGAATTGCTGAGGACGTGTTGGTGAGCATTAAGGGGCTCACATTTCCTATTGACTTCTATATTTTGGAGATGCCCCCTAATGACTCAGGAAGATCATCATCCATCCTGCATGGAAGGCCATTTTGAAGACTTCAAAGTTCAAGCTGGATGCCTTCTCAAGAACTTACTCTTTTGAGGTAGATGGCAGAGCCCTGAGTTTCAATCTGGATGAAGCTATGAAGCATCCCCCTAAAGATCATTCCATCTTTTAATACGACATCATTGATGAGACTGTAGCTGCAGTTCACCAGGAGGAAGTAGAAGAAATGCACATGAGCAAAATGCATGTGTGGGGACGCTGATGACAAGTCATCTTATGCTAGCTTTTCAAGCAATTTTTCACTTGTTTCATTAGGTTTTATGCACTTTCTTGCATTGTAAGTAAGTAATTTGGGGTGGATTTGCATGATATTGTTGAATCAATCAACCATCCTTTATTTGACATTAAATCATGAGATTTAAGCTAGAATTAATTGGTTTTTGAATGATTTATAAACCTTGTGAAATTGGTAATAATTTGATTGGTTGTTTTGATTACTTATAGGTGAAGAAAAGAAAGAAACAAGGAAAGCATGGCCTTTGAAGCATGGCCTAAGGATATAAAAGTGTGAAGCAAAAGCATGGCACACCAAATGAAGCAAAGGCCTGTGGCGCTGAGTTAAGAGAGTCAACCGAGCGCCCAAGGAAGCAAGCAACATTTGGTAGAGGCTTCACCATGTTTCGAACCAAGCACTTGATGGATAAGAGAAGCGCTACTCCACAAAAGAAATTGGCAAAAGGTGCTAGCCAAGGTTCGAACCAAGCACCTAGGGAGCAAGGAAGAAGCGCTACTCCAAGGGAAATAAGCAAAAATTGCAATCACCACGATTCGAAATTAGAGACACGAAGAATGGAACAAAGGGGGCTCAGTTACCTTATTCAACTGAGCGCTACCTTTCACTATTTCACAAAGAAAATTCCTCCACACATGCTGCACCCAAGGTTCGAAGTGAGGCTCCCTCCCAAGCGCACAAGAGGCACTCAGTTAACTTTGTTAACTGAACGCTACACTCATCATGAAATGTTGGCACCAAATGTTGCAAGCAAGGTTTGAATTGAGACCTCACATTGCACACATTGAGTGCTCGGTTAAGTGCTCCAACTGAGTGCTATCGAGGCTACAGACAAGGAAGGCTTGGTGCGCAACAAATTGGAGGGCCAAAAGCAAGGTGGAGCGCTCAGTTAGATTAATTAACTGAATGCTTCCCTGGAGCTTGACATGAGCCCAAAACGAGAAGAAACTGAGCGCTTAGTTGGTTTAATTAACCGAGCAATTCCCTGGAGGTGCACCATGGGTTCAATTTTAATTCAATTGCCACTTTGGATCCAATTCTTCACCAAATTGAGAAGCCCACTCCAAATTCTGAAGATCAAAAATAGAAAGTGTATAAATAGGACTTAGTTTGATTTAGAGAGGACTTTTCACTTTCACTTTTGAACCTTCTTTTTTTTTAGATTTATTTTGAGCTCACTTTTACTGTTTATGAATTTTGGATTGAGATTGATGGAATTCTGTTTCAATCATTGATCTACAATTCATCTTTGTTTTCTTCTGCATAATTCTAAGATTTGGGAATTGGATTTAGCTTTCTCTTTTCATTTTCATTTCTTCTACTACTTTTGCTTTCTGTTTTGGAATTTGAATTGAGATTTAAAAGCTTCATTGATTCAAAGTTTGAGAATCATCTTTACCTCTCTTCTCAATTGTTCAAAGAATTGAATATGAGTTTCCTTTACTGCATTCATTTTCTTTTCATCTACAAATTGTTCTCTGTTGGATCAAGAAAGGAATTGAGATCTATACTTATTTTCTAGTCTCATTGAGCCTCTGAGCTCTTGAATTTCTTTCCTATCCCTTGCAATTGAGTTGAATTTACTTTTTGTTTTGTTCTTCACTGCAATTTTCCAATTCTGTTTAGATCTACTGCACTTAATTCATCTTTTTTACTTTTTGTTGTTAAATTCTGAATCCTAGCAGCCCACACCCCTTTATTATTCAAGCAATTTACATTTCTTGCACTCTAAGCTTCAGCCATTTACATTACTTGTAATTTAAGATTTAGCTATTTTACTTCTTCAGCTCTTTAGTTTACTGTTAATTCTCCCTCTCCCTTTTAGTTTCATGCAATTTAGCTTCTGTTGGTCACAATTCACTCAAATTAACACTTGTTTTCTTGACTAAATCAACTACCTAACTAAAATTTCTCAATCCTTCAATCCCTGTGGGATCGACCTCACTCATGTGAGTAATTACTACTTGATGTGACCCAGTACACTTGCCGGTGAGTTTTGTGTTGGATCGTTTTCCACACATCAGACGCCCCTGAACTAGACAAAGACACATTACAACCATCACTAGCTCCAGATGATCAAGTTCCTAGCCATGAGCAGAAATTGGAATTAAAGCCCCTTCCATCCCACCTCAAGTATGCTTACCTTGAGGATAATCAGAAGCTCCTAGTTATCATTGCAAGGGAACTCACTTCCCAACAAGAGGAGCAACTGCTTAGTGTGCTAAGAAGACACAAGAAAGTAATTGGGTGGAGCTTGGCGGATATAGTAGGCATCAACCCTCAAGTTTGTGAGCACAGAATATTTTTAGAAGACAGAGCAAGGCCTGTCCGTCAACCCCAAAGAAGACTGAATCCCACCATCTTAGAGGTTGTCAAGCAGGAAGTGACCAGACTATTGGAGGCAGACATCATCTACCCAATCTCAGATAGAGAATGGGTCAGCCTAGTAAAGAATGAGCATGGAGAGCTTATTGCGACTAGGGTGCAGAACGCCTGGAGGATATACATTGATTACAAGCGTCTCAATCAAGCTACTTGCAAGGATCACTACCCCCTGCCCTTTATCGATTAGATGCTTGATCGCCTGTCAGGTAAATCAAACTACTATTTTCTAGATGGTTACACTGGCTATTTTCAGATTCATATAGCTCCTGAAGATCAGAAGAAACTACTTTTACATGTCCCTTTGGAACGTATGCATATAAGAAGATGCCTTTTGGCTTATGTAATGCACCGGCAACGTTCCAAAGAAACTATTATGAGTATTTTCTCAAATCTCCTTAAAGACTGTATGGAAGTTTTCATGGATGACTTTAGTGTGTATGATGATTCTTTTTGCCTTTGGTTGGATAGTTTAGCTAGAGTATTAGACAAGTATGTTTGTTCAAACCTTGTATTGAATTTTGAAAAATGACATTTTATGGTTAAACAAGGTATTGTTCTAGGACATGTTGTCTCTGATACTGGTATTTCTGTGGATCCAGCAAAGGTAGATGTCATTTCTAGTTTACCTTACCCCTCCTCCGTGAGGGAAGTCTGTTCGTTCCTTGGCCATGCATGTTTTTACCGAAGATTCATCAAGGACTTTAGTAAGGTAGCTTTACCTTTATCTAAACTGCTGCAAAAGGATGTTGAGTTCGAGCTGAGTGAGGACTGCATAAAAGCGTTTGATAAGCTGAAGATCGCCTTGACTCAAGCTCCAATTATGAGAGGACCAGACTGAAGCCAACCCTTTGAGATTATATATGATGCCTCCAACTATGCTGTACGAGCGGTGCTGGCCCAGCGCGCAGGTAAGGATCCTTTTGTAATTTCATATGCTTCAAAGACATTAGACGCTGCTCAGTCTAATTACACTACTACTGAGAAAGATCTTTTGGCTATTGTTTTTGCTCTGGATAAATTTTGAGCCTACTTACTTGGTACTAAGGTGGTAGTGTACCCAGACCATGCAGCTCTAAAATATTTATTAGCTAAAAAGGAGTCTAAACCAAGGCTAATACGTTGGATACGGCTGCTGCAAGAATTTGATTTAGAAATTAAGGATAGGAGTGGTTCCCATAATTTAGTGGCGGACCACTTGAGCACCTTGAGCACAATAAGGATGACTCCACTCCTATTAATGATGCTTTTCCATTTGATAGCTTGCATGCAATATTTGAAGTAGTTCCTTGGTATGCACCTGTAGCTAATTATCTAGTTAGTCATACCTTCCCTCTCAATATCACTAAGCATCAGAAGGACAAGCTGAAAAGCAAGTCCAAATATTATATATGGGATGACCCATATTTGTGGAGGTGTGGTGCTGACCAGGTAATTAGAAAGTGTGTGCCCCAATCAGAATTCTAGTCCATTTTAGAGGCCTGCCACTCCTCTGAGAGTAGAAGACATTTTGGCCCTCAAAGAACAGCTAGAAAAATTTTAGACTGTGGATTCTGAGGGCCTACTCTTTTTAAAGATGCTACTGCCTTTTGTAAATCTTATTCTCCATGCCAAAGGTTTGGGAATATATCCAAGAGGGATGAAATTCACCAACAAATTATGATACTCTGTGAAATTTTTGATGTTTGGGCCATTGACTTCATGGGTCCATTTCCAAACTCTAGTGGTTACCTATATACTGTTAGCTGTAGATTATATTTCTAAATGGGTGGAGGCAATTCCTACCCGTACTGATGATGCTAACACTGTTGTCTCCTTTGTTATAAATCATATTATCTGTCGCTTTGGATCACCACGAGCAATCGTGAGTGATCAAGGCATTCACTTTTGTAATAGGAGATTAGCAGGACTTCTGAAAAAGCATGGGATTATTCACAAGGTAGCAACAACTTACCACCCCACACCAATAGACAAGCGGAGGTGTCTAATAGAGAAATAAAGCACATTCTAGAGAAGATCGTCAAGCCTCATAGGAAGGACTGGAGCACCAGACTGGTTGATGCACTCTTGGCGTATCAGACAGCGTACAAGACACCCATTGGGATGAGCCCCTTCCGCTTAGTGTATGGAAAGGCTTGCCACCTCCTAGTGAAGGTGGAACACAAAGATTTCTGGGCTGTGAGGGAATGCAACATCGGATTTAAGATGGCTGGTGCTAAAAGGAAGCTACAACTGGCAGAACTGGAGACCCTTCGACTCAAAAGCATATGACAATTCCAGACTATACAAAGAGAAGGTGAAAGTTGTGCATGACAAGCATATCAAGAGGAGAGAGTTTAGACCTAGGGATCTAGTTCTCCTTTACAACTCAAGATTGAGGCTCATGCCAGACAAGCTGAGATCAAGGTGGGAAGGACCCTACAGAGTAGAGAAGGCAAAGTCATATGGAGTCTTCCACCTGAGTCATCCTTCCAGTTCTAATTTCATCAAGGTCAATGGACATCGCATAAAGCTATATCATGGTGAGAAGATGAAGGACAACGAGGAGCTAGAGATCTTCCTATTGGAGGATCCACCAATAGTAGAAGACTGAGCTAGTGGACCATCCAACTTAATGACGTTAAAGAAAAGTGCTGGGTGGGAGACAACCCACCATGGTACGATCTTTCATTTTTATTCCTAGTTTTATTTTCTTTTGCTTTTCTCAGTGGCCATTAATAATTTCTACAATCTTAGCTGCATATTGCATTAAATAAAATGGCAGAAAGTTGCGTGGGAGCAGTGTAGAAAGTGTGCCAATCGCACAAGCATCGTCACGCGTATGCATACTCCACACGTACGCGTCACTTGGGATTTTGACATATCACACGTACGCGTCAATGACGCACATGCGTGACCCAGCAAAATCGATGTCAAAGATGTATTGGCCGAAAGTTATACTGGCTTGGTGCTGGCACTGTCCCAAGGAACAAAATGTATCACGCGTACGCATCCTTGACGCGTGAGCGTTGTTTTCAAAATCTGCCATTCCACGCTTGTGCGTGCTTGACGCGCATGTGTCGTAGGCCATTTTGGCACACACCCCAAAATGAACAGAGAGTTGTGCGTGCGTACGGCTACCTTCACGCGAGTAGCACAAACACGGTCACGCGTATGCGTGACCGATGCTTACGCGTCGCCTCCCTCTCTGTGCAATCCACAAGAAAGCGTGGAGCACGTGGTGCACGAAATTGTAAATCACACTTTTCACAACTTGTACCACTAACCAGCAAGTGCACTGGTTCGTCCAAGTACCTTATGTGAGTAAGGGTCGAATCCCACGGAGATTGTTGGCTTGAAGCAAGCTATGGTTATTATGCAGTAATGGAGAATATGTTGGAGTTTTGGAGATGCTTTGTCTTCTGAGTTCCTGCAACATAATGCTTTCTCACTTTCATACATGTAAGGCTCCTTCCATGGCAAGCTGTATGTAGGGCATCGCCGTTGTCAATGGCTACTTCCCATCCTCTTAGTGAAAATGGTCCAAATGCTCTGTCACAGCACGGCTAATCATCTGTCGGTTCTCGATCATGTTGGAATAGTATCCATTGATCCTTTTGCGTCTGTCACTACGCCCAACACTCGTGAGTTTGAAGGTCATCACAGTCATCCAATCCCTGAATCCTACTCGAAATACCACAGACAAGGTTTTGACCTTCCGAATTCTCAAGGATGCTGCCAATGGATTCTAGCTTATACCATGAAGACTCTGATTAAGGAATCTAAGAGATACTCATTCAATCTAATGTAGGACGGAGGTGGTTGTCAGGCACACGTCCATGGGTTGAGAATGGTGATGAGTGTCACGAATCATCACCTTCTTCGTATTGAAGTGCGAATGAACATCTTAGATAAAAACAAGCATGTTTAAAGGGAAAACAGAAATAATTGCATTAATTCATCGAGACGCTGCAGAGCTCCTCACCCCCAACAATGGAGTTTAGAGACTCATGCAGTCAAAAAGTACAAAGTTCATATCTAAAAATATCATGAGATACAAAATAAGTCTCTAAAAGTTGTTTAAATACTAAACTAGTAACCTAGGTTTACAGAAAATGAGTAAACTAAGATGGATAGTGCAGAAATCCACTTATGGGGCCCACATGGTGTGTGCTGGGGCTGAGACGTAAGCTTCTCACGTGCCTGGGTTGTTTTTGGAGTTGAACGCCAGGTTGTAACCTGTTTCTGGCGCTGAACTCCAACTTGCAACCTGTTTCTGGCGCTGAACGCCAAAATGCAACATGGAACTGGCGTTAAACGCCAGTTTACGTCGTTTATCTTCGCGCAAAGTATGGACTATTATATATTGCTGGAAATTCCTGGATGTCTACTTTCCAATCCAATTGAGATCGCACCAATTGGACTCCGGCAACTCCAAAAAATCTATTCCGAGTGCAGGGAGGTGGGAATCCAATAGCATCAGCAGTCCTTTTTTAGTCTAAATCAGATTTTTGCTCAGCTCCCTCAATTTCAGCCAGAAAATACCTGAAATCACATAAAAACACACAAACTCATAGTAAAGTCCAGAAATATGAATTTTGCCTAAAAAATAATAAAAAGTATATTAAAAACTAACTACAACACACTAAAATCTACATGAAATTACCCCAAAAAGCTTATAAAATATCCGCTAATCAGCACGCGTGCGCGTCGTTCGCGCAACATCACCAGAACCCTGCACAGCCCACTTTTCTTATCTTTTCTTTTCTAATCTTAATTTCTTTCTTTCTTTCTCTTTCTTCTTTCTTCACCATTCTTCTTCTTCTTCTTCTTTCCTTACTTTTTTCTTCTTCTTTTCTTTTTCATTATTTTTCTCAATCTCACATTCTTCACCATCTTTCTCTTTATCATCTTCTTCATCAAGGTTCTTTTCTTCTTCCCCTTTTACTCTTCCATTATTACTTTAATTTATGCTTTTTCTCTTTTTGCATTCTTTTGCTTGGTGTTAGAAATCGACTTAGGTGATTGTTTTCTTCCATAATTGCTTGTGGTTTATTCAGGAAGTTGTTTGACAATTATCACTAATTATTTTTGGGTTGCTTGCATGTTCAAATTTAATACTTTCAATAACATATTTACCATGCATGCTACGTATTTATGAAAAATCTCGTATGGCATTGTGCAATTTTAAGTATTCTATCATTCTACTCTAATGCCTGTTTTTCACAAAACCCTTTCAACATTTATTAATTGAATATAATTATCAATACAAACGTGATTGTTAGTTTGTTATGTGCGATAATACATTTTTGCTATTGATGTTTGATCTTTGCTACCCATGCCTTTGCCAGCATGCTAATAAACATCTTGCATCTACTTGCCATAATATGCACTTGCTATATTTTCATTGATGTCCTAATTACATGAAGTCGCGACCATGTGTTAACGACATCCTTCTTCACCTTGGCATTGATTATCACTTGTACTGTCCTCTTCCTTGCTTTAACCCTGGGCTTTACATGTTACTTTCTTTTTCCCTTTTCAGAATGGCCACCAAAAAGGGCAAAGAGAAGGCTGCTTCCAAACCACCGACAAGGAAAGGAACAAAAAGAGAACTCACTTCGGAACCATCCTCAACATCAGTCAAGCCATCAACAAAGCGAGTCAAGATGATCATCAAGGTCAATGAAACCGATAAGACTTTTCCAACAAGGGACACTGCGCGGTTCACTAACTGCTATCGTGAGCAGATGTTCCCTATCCTGGCTAAGCAAAACTACAACAATGAGCACCTACTCATCCTCCCTTACAACATTGTTGATCTTGTAGAGCCCCGCATTGAGCGCAGACACTAGGGATTCTTACGAAGGCAGCCACAGTAGGTCAACCTTTCATGGGTAATTGAATTCTATTCCAATTTTCACATGCCAGCCTTGTAGTCTGTCTATGTCCGTCAGAAGCAAGTTCCTATATCTGAAGAGGCCATTCCGCGAGCTTTAGATCTCTCCCCTGCTCGAGAAGGATTGGACGCATATAAAAAAGCCTCTTTCAAGTGCCAAACATACCAATTTGACTGGGACGACATCCTCAGAGTTATAGCACTACCTGGCAGCCATTGGATCTTTGGATACGATCGATCCTGACCTAAGGGCATCTTGTCTTTAGCACTTACCTTGGAAGCTCAAGTGTGGGCACAAATCATGTTCCACTATGTCTTTCCAAGCACCCACGAGTCCTCCTTCACTGCGGACATGGCTGTTCTCATCTGGTGTATCCTTACAAACTAGCCTCTCAACTTACCTAGACACATCCAGCAAGCCATGGGACACGTACAGATTGCGGGAAACCTTCCCTTTCGTGCCTTGGTTTCAGATCTAGTCTCAGCAGCCAGAGTCTCCTACAGAGCTAGAGACACCAGAACCATAATTCCGCGAGATGATCAGTATGTCCCTAGTGGGAAATACATCAGACCTCGAGCAGCCACCACCAGCCAGACTACAAAATCGGCCGGAGATATTCCTTCTCCTTCCACATCACAAGCACCTTCAACAAATTAGTTACTCCTTCAGATACTTCAGAGGTTGGACCAGCTTGACCAGTAGGCAAAGCGAATGAAGCGCCGTAACAAGCGCCGATTTACATACCTTAAGGAGCTTATTGTTAGCAACCACCCATCTGAAGAAGACCCAGACACTCCGGACTCCACTACACCTACCAGCACCGGGAGCCATGACAATTCCAATTGTGGAGTTGCTGTTACCAACCCCCTTTATTCCTGACTGATGGCACCAAGGACGATGCCAAGCTTTAAATGTGGGGAGGTCGGTCAGTACCTGACTTCCGGAGGTAATTGCTTTTTCTTAACACCTATAGATTATTTTTCTTTTGTTAGTATAGATCGCATAAGTGATAAGTGTTTGCATGCATGTTCTATTTGGTTGAAAAATAATAAGTTTCTTTTCAAGACTCTATTATGAAAATTTCACTAATCTAAATTAAAATTTTTGTGTTAAAACTAGTTTTGAAGATTGTAATTTGGAACATGGTTTAGAGCTAGAGCACACAACCTGTGAGAATTGAGCTTAATTACATGGTTACACTATTTAGCCATAAATTTTTATTCTTGTGTGGTTTCTTCTCTATGATTGTAATCTATATTTTGTTATACTCTATATGTTCAATATTTAGTGTATTTATATGTATGCATATGATTGACGCCATCGTTTGTTATCAGCTCATTTATCCCAAATAGCCTACCCTTTTAATCACCTTTGTTAGCCACCTTGAGCCTTCTTATCCCCATTTATTCTATATTTTACCACATCACTAGCCTTAAGTGAAAAGAAAAACAAATTAATTACCCCAATTGAATTTTTGGTTAGCTCAAGATAGAGATTGTGTGTCAATCAAATGTGGGGAAACTGTGGGAACATGGGTTAATAGGGAATGTGTTATGTTTCTACTTTGATAAAATATTAGAAATTTGGGTACCTACTCATGTGAGAATAGAAAAAATTAAAAACTCCATGTGCATTGATGTGTTATGTTTAGTTATAAAAAAAATAAAAAAATCCAAAAATATTCAATTAAATAAATACACAAATAAATAGGGGGACAAAATTACCCCAATATTAAGTTAATAAAAGATCAATGCATATATGATACAAATTAAAAGAAAAGTTGATGCATGAGTATGAGATGAAAAAGTGGGAATTTTTGGTAGCTAGGCATAATTTTAGAAGTTATATAGAGTGTGTGTGTGTATCGGTGAGAGCTTAGGTTAGTCAAGGATTCAATTTAATTTATAGCTCACTTAGCCATACATATATCCTCTCCTTTGCCTTAGCCACATTACAACCTTGAAAAGACCTCATGATGTTTGCATTGGTACATTAAATATTTGTTGATTGGTTAGGTGAAGAACAAAGTTTAGAAAGCATGACTAGAGAAGACTAGAGTGAATTACCCCATACACTTGAGTGACTAGAGTGCATATACACCATCAGTGAGGGTTCAATGCTTAATTCTATGTTCCCTACTTTCATGAGCTGTCTTCTTACAAGTTTACCTGTCTTTACTGTATGATTTTAATTACTGATATCTGATTTATGTTAGTCTTGAAGAACTCATTTACTTTCAACTAAGTAGACATAATCATTTTAGCATATAGTTGCATTCATATATAGGTTGCAAAACACTTGCCTATTTTGCTTTCTATATGCATGTATGTACTATAATATAATTGCAAGAATATAATTAGATCTTATGGAAAATCAATCCTACATAGCTTTTGGTGCACTTGGTCATGTCAATTTCTGGTGTTTGGTCTTGCCTTGAATAATTGAGTTCACCATCATGTTCCATGTTACTGTAAATGAACTAGATTCCTTATCATCGTAAGTAATTTGAGTTCATATTAACATCTGTGTAAATTACATGCTCAGAGAAAGAAAAATAAAAAATTTAGTTGTCATTGATTGTTATACACCTTTTTAGCTTTAATCCTCTCAATTTTTTTCCATTGCTTCTGGTTTTTGAATGAAAATCTCTTGGAGGAATCCAGCAGGTTTTAAATTCCTTTCCTTTTCCATTATTTTACTAGAGAAGGTGAATACAGCAATCAATGACATGGCATCCTATGCTGAAGCAAATGCATCATACTCCTGAAAAAGTAGGTTAACAATCAAATTCTTTTCAGATGTAAATTGTAAAGTACATTCTTTAAATTCTTGATAATTTGTTCTATCTGTTCATGAAGTTGGCAGAAAATTTATGGGAGAAAGCCCTGGTGAGTGAAGCATCAATTTTCATCTTAATTTGTTATTCTTTGGTTCATTTATGGCAACACTAACTGTGAATATTCTTATCTATCTGTTCATAACCTAAGTCAAGCTATACGATTTGGGTTGACTGAAGACAAGAGCAACCTTAAGGATCGCCACCGATCTCTCCTTAAAAGAGCTCGACCAACTCGCTATGGAGGCCCAAGTAGGCGTAAGCAAAGGGACACAACCCACTCCAAAGGCGGTTGGCTTGAAAGATAAGGTGACTTCACTCAAAGATAAGATAAGATAACTAACTTATTTCTAGAAAGGTCACTCCACACTGCTATAAATACATTAGAGCACCCAGGTATAACTCATACTTGATGACATGTCATCATGTCATGTTTTTCTATGCTTTTTCATACAAGAAATTGATAATTAGTGCTTAAATATTGAATTCTTTTATGCCTAAATGGTATATTTCTTTTATCTTTTGATTTTATAAACTTTGTAAGAAATAATAGAAGAAGAAGAAATAAAAGCAACAAAAAGAAGAATCATACTCCTATGGTGGCAAGAGAGTTGGAAACAAGCTCAAAGAGGCTTCTGAGTTAAGCAAAGAGGATTTGCAACCCTGACCTCTTCACATTCCAACAAAAATAACTTGAGCTACAAAACTCCAAATGAGGTGCTTTTAATGGCATTGGAAAGTAGACATCTAGAGCTTTCTAAGAATATATGGCACTGCATGGTGGACACTAAATCTGAGGAGAAAACTTGCCCCGAATGTCCATTGATGAACATGGTATCAACCTGCAGTAAGGCCAGCTGACCTCTTCTCCTTCCAGTGAGGATAACTTGAGCCGTAAAACTTTGAATGATGCGCTTTGAATTGCATTAGAAAGTAGACATCTAGAGCTTTCCAACGATATATAATAGTATGGGGTGAACCTCAAGGATGGGTCTCAGAAGCTGGTGCTAAGTTTGGCATCCAAACAGTGCCAATAGCGCTACGTTTTGCCAATGAATGCTACGCTCTTTCTATGAGCGCTACGTTTTCTTAATGAGCGCTATGCTTTGAGCGCCTGCGGCCTCCAAACAGAACGACCATGTCTTCTTCAAAGGACCATAACTTGAGCTACAGATGTCCAATTGATGGGCTTTCAGTTGCGTTGGAAAGCTGACATTCAGAGCTTTCCAACGATATATAGCAATCCATATTTGGCATGAAATTGAAGCATAAGTGAAAGGAATCTTTAAGGCCTGAAAACCAACCAAGCAATTGCTCACACCAAGGCTCGAAGAAGGGAACCAAGTAATGCTCAAAAAGTGAGCGCCACACTCACTTTTCCACCTTTTTTGTGGGTTTCTCACTTGGGAGGCCATCTTATGTACTAAAGAGCACTCAAAGAGTGAACTTAGCGCTCAAAAAGAGAGCGCTAGTGGAGGCTACATGCGCATCACAATTGGTGCACCAAAGGCTAATGAACGTAGCGCTGAATTAGTGAACTGAGCGTTCCACTGGAGGGAGCAAGCATGCACCCTAACCCAATCCACCAGGAACCTGACCCACTCTCATTCAAATCCAAAGCAAGCAAAGCCCATTAACATGATTCAAAGGCACACAGAGAAGTTAGATTAGGAATTTCATTTTGTAATTTATTTTTAATTTCAATTTCATTTTCATTTCTGTAAAAGCCTATAAAAAGGCATCTGTTCCATTTTAGAAAGGAGGCTAGGCTGGCTCTGCTAGTGAGCAGTAGGAGTAGGAGTAGAATAGAGAGCTCTTTGTTTAAATTTTCCTTTGTGAACTTGAGAATTGGAAATCAGATTTGGGTTTTCTTTTCTTTTCTGTTTCATTTTCTTTCCTCTGCAATTTCTTTTCTGTTTTGTTAAGAGAACAATTGAGATTTAAGTTTTCATTCCATTTTGAATCTTCTACACTTCTACATTTCTGTTTAGGTACTGAATTGATCTGTTTCTGAATTTCTTCATATGAGAGCTCTTTAATTTGCTGCACTTCACATTCTTCAATTCTGTTTTAATTCCCAGCACCCAATTCCTTCTACAATTGTTCTAATTTCTGCTTACTGCTTCCTTTAAATTCCCTGCACCCAGCCCCCTTTACATTTGATGCAGTTTACATTTCTTGTCATTTAAGATTCTATCAATTTACATTCCTTGCTCTTTACATTTCTGCCCATTTACTTTCTGTAACCTTAAATTTCTTGTCATTTACATTTTGTTGCTTCAATTTTCACTCAAATCATCAATGCTAGCTTGACTAGACTAATCACTCACTAAAGTTGCTTGATCCATCAATCCCTGTGGGATCGACCTCACTATTGTGAGTTATTACTACTTGATGCGACCTGGTACACTTGCCAGTGAGTTTGTGTGGAAATCTAATTTCTACCCATCAATACTCTGATTCTACACAAAAAACCTGCCTAAAGCACGAGCTAACTTAAGCATCGGAGTCTCTTGCAAGTACCACCATCCTCCAACGAGGAAGGATCAGCAGCATCTCCAGCTTTACCAGGTCGGACACAGTAGCACCGACCCGCACAGGAGATCTCGTCCGAGATCGACCTTCAGTTTCAGGTAATCCTCGGAACACTATCCATCTGAAATTTGCTTTAATTATTCTAAAAAAAGAAAAGAAAAAGTGAATCATGATTATTGATTTGTTTCCATTCTTACATTATAAATGTTCTGTTTTGCTATTCAACATTTCACTTTTAATAATGATTATGTCCCTTTTCTTGTATTTTCATTTAATTTGATATAATTTGGTACTTCTAATGTTTCTTGTAATTTTCAATTTTTCATTGATTCTTAATATGAAAGCTCATGCTTTATATGTTACTATGTGGTGGATTGTTTTGTTGAAAGCTTTAAATTTTCTTTGCTTTAAAATTCATTTTTATTTTACTAGCACATAACCTGCTTGATGAAATGTTTCAACTAAATTCTACCCTTATCAATACTTTTATGACAGAATTGGAACCTGATTCTCAGGTTGTCCAGGTGATAACTATGATCTTCTTGAGAGGTTATTTTGGTTATTTAAAAGTTTACTTTATGTTATCAACTAATGTTTTTTTCATTGTAGTGTGATTATGATCGTCTTCAATTGTCAACCTGATTTGGAAGAACCAGTATTTCTCATTTGATCTCTAATTTGTTGAGCATTGAAATGTACATTTTAGATAATATTTCTTGAGAGTTTAGAGAGTGAGGAGTAACCTTTATTTTTTCTTCAATCCTTTTGATTTGGTAATTTAATTGGTATGTGATACATGTTGTAGTTGACTTGCTGCCATGGTTTTCTATGCTGTCTATAGCATTGAACTCAAATATAGACCTTGTAAGTATATTCACCTCATATTTCTTTGTTGGTAGGAATGATGATTGTTAATTGAATTCGTTTCATGTTATTCTATTTTGATGTCTTGTCTTATGATGCCTCATATTGTATTAGTTAAAGATAAAATGAAATAGTGCTCTGATTATCATAGCTCTCTAAGATATCATCTTACTGTGCGATTGGTGGGCTTGGGAATACTTTTTTCCTCTTTCATTTGTTCGTATGCACACTATTTCAGTATGTCTCAAGAATTGAAATAGCTCCACAGAGTATGTTGCCGATCATATGCTTTAGAGATGGAAGTCCTCCACTGCCAGATGCCTTATCAATGACAAATTCGGCAATCTCAGGTAGGCAACAAATTTGTTACACTTTTTCTTAAAACCATAGTTCTAAAATGCAAATTCCATCATAATTTCTCTCTACTCCAAACTTGTATACTTATTTTTAATGATTTTTAAATCTCCAATGTGCTATACCTCTTTTCCTAAATCTCCAATGATAGTAATAAGGCAATTTCCATGGAATTTCAAATCAATTTTGACAACTAATATAAAGCTCCTCTACATGCAATGTATAGTACATGATAAGTTTGGTGTTCAAAGCACATCAAGTGAGGTTTGAACACACCCTATGAGGAAGATTTATTCCCTAAACTTGTTGCACTATGTGATCACAAACAAGTTTGGTGTACAAACGTGCATGCATGGGAAGCTTAATGGTTGATTGATTTACATTCATGGAAAGCATTTAGACATGTAAAAACAAAAGAAAAATAAATATTTTGTTAGTTCACAAATTTTTCCCACCAAAAATTTCAAATAACCATTACGTTTTCTTTTCGTATATAAGGAATCAAAAAGTACATTGATGGTACTTGATGGGGCAATTGAAGAAGGGAGATTCGGCCAAGGGAATTTCACGCTTGTCTTCATGGGGAATGTCCTTGGAAGTGTTGCCATGCAACATTGGGAATAGATCATTTCGAAGACCGAACCAAGACCCCATAAAGGAGGTAATCCTTGTGCTCACCTTGCACCAAACCGCAACCGTTCACTATCAAGGCCGTGCCATTGATTTAAACCATTCAACTATCACCACCAGCATATATAAAGAACCCTCAACAATCTAGTCCCCCCTCAAATATTCATCCAACCCATCAAAACACATTTCTCCAAAACACATTCTGCCTCAACCCAACCGAATTCTATCTTCAAACCCCTAATCTTTACTATCTTCGCAATTCAAATCTCACTCATGGCATCATCAAGTTCCAAAAGGCGAAGAGGAAAGGAACCCATGGAGCAGCCTTCCTTCGACGCCGGGAAATTCAAAACAGCCTTCCATGAGCTCTAGTTCGAATGAATAAAAGACAAGAAGATACTGCCCGAATCAACATTCCAGTTCAATGAAGATGAATGTGCACAAATTCGGGAGAAGATTGAGAAAAGGGGTTGGCAAAAGCTCACTAACCCGGAAGCAAGGGTAAATACAACTCTCTTCAGGGAATTTTATGCAAATGTAGTTAGAAAGGACAAGACCATAACATCCACCTTCAAAAGCTATGTAAGAGGAACAGATGTAGATTTCAGCCCAAATGCTATAATTAGAACTCTTCATCTGAAATCACCACAATTTGTTGAGCTCGGGTACCAAGAAAGAATGAACAATGGCCCCGACAATGATGAATTGGAAGAAATTGTAGGTGATATATGCATTGTGGGATCTGACTGGGAAAGATATTCGGATATGAGGCCCCGGTTCATCAGGAGAGGAGACCTCATCCCAGAAGCCAAGGGATGGTTTGAGCTTGTGAGATGATCTATCCTTCCAGCCACAAACAATTCTGAGGTCAATATTGCTCGAGCCACCATGGTACATTGTCTAATAAGGGGTGGAAGCATCAATGTGCATGAAATTATAGCTGAAGGAATTCAAGAATCAGCCGAGAAGAAAGACTCGGGTGCTAGACTTTGGTACCCCAGCACCATCCTTAGATTATGCATGAAAGCTAAGGTTGTCTTTGAAGATAGCAATTCAACTTGGGTAGGTCTTGGGAGATCACTTACACTCCAACGCATAACCCATGTGACTCCATCTCAACAACAGAAAAGACCCCATCTAAGGAAGAGGGCGTCAGAGGAAGCACAAAAGGAAGAACCTATCCAAGAAGAAACCCAACCAACAGAACATCATCAAGAAGGGTATTATGACCCAACCAACATCAATTTGGGTCACATCCGAGGAGCCATTGATGATTTATCAAGAATATACATGGAAGGACAAGAACAACAACTGCAATTTCAATCTTAGAGAATGAATCGTCAAGAGGAAATACTAACAAATTAGATGAATCAATAAAGGAAATGGCAGAAACAGCTAATGGAGCAGCAACAAGAGCACTACTCCCAGCTTACTCAAGCCATCAATCAAGTGTCTGAAAGGCAAGAAAGCCAAGATAAACGCCTCCAGGAACTCAATCAACACCAGATGAATCAAATGAAAGCATTCAATGAATTTAGCGTGCTAAATGAAGAAAGGCAACTGCATCGAGAAGAATTCAGCATCAACACTCAGGCAAGGTTAAACTATATGACTGAGCACATGCATCACTTGCACCCCGACATCCCAAGTTATGAGGAAGTTCGCAAGAACTTAACAGAATAAGAAGAGGGGAAGGTGAAACAGCAAAAGGAAGCATTGAAGAAGAAGATGGAGGATGCCGGTTTCTGGAAAAAGCTGATGGAGAAGCGCAAGGGGAATGGAACATGTATGAAATAGAACATGCTTCCATGGTAGTTTAGGACTTTCAATTATGCATTTAAGTTTTATTGCTTAGACTAAGTGTGCTAGCTTAATGTCTTAAGTGTTCACTTTCACCTTTCTTACTTGTATGCTTGTCTCGTTAAGTTAATCAAAAAGAAAATGTTATGAAAAGAACAAGAGTGAAGTTATTTTATGAAGTGCATTCTGAATGTTTGCGGTAGGTTGATTAGTAAGCTAAGTTGGTTCACCAAAGAAGGAAAGAAAGCAACTATCTATCTTAAGTCCTTTGTTTGAAACACACCCTTTGAGACTAGCTAAACAATAAGATCCCAATAAGAAAAGATGAAGAGCAATAAAAGTGAAAAGGAAAGAAACACAATAAGAAACAATGCTAGGCATCAAGGGTTTCAAAACTGAGGCATATGTCTGTGGTGTTTATGTACAAAGGATATACTTGGATGAATAAGCTCTTAGGGGTGCATTATCACTTGGTAACTTGGATTAACTAATCTGGGATTATCAGCTGAAAGTCCAATATCAAGAGTAACCTTTGATACAAAACACTTAGTAACCCAAAGAGGTGCTGGACACCAAGGTCTCAAGAAAGGAAAAATAACAAACCATATGCCTGTGGTGTGTATGTATGAGGGAAAGAGACTTGAGGGAGTATGTCCTTAGGGGTGTCTTAACACCTAGCACCTTAAAACCAACTGGTTTGGGAGTGTTGGCTGAAAGCTTATCATAAAGAGTCACCCTCTTACAAAGCACTTAGCAAAAAGAAAAATAACCTTGAAAAAGAATGAAGGATCAATAAGAAAGAAGCCTCAAAGGATGCAACCAAGAAGGTGACTAAGGATTTGATAAAGGCTTGAAACCTAGAGGGAAAGAACCTAAGTTGCTATGCATGAAACCCCATAAACCAAGAATGCTACTTCTATTTTATCTTCTTGTTATTTCATTTCATTCTTCTTATGCTTCAATACTTGCTTAGGGACAAGCAAGCTTTAAGTTTGGTGTTGTGATGCCAGGGCATCTAGGCCAGTTTCACTGACCTTTTCTTTATTGTTTTAGGGTAGTTCATGCATTTTCTTAGTGAATAAGGTAAGTTTTGGATGAAATTACACTTACACATTGATTCAAGCAACTTTTGTGAACTTTGCATAATTTCATGAGTATTTTGCTAGAATTGCATGATAAATTGATGATGCATAATCTCATGACTTTGGCTAGAGATTTAATGCACTTTAATTGCTTGATTTCAGGGCAAAGGAAACAAGGAAAAACCACGTTAGTATTCACGTTAACCTAGTTAACGTGAACACTAACATGGAATGGTAAAGCTTGCAACGTTAATGAGAAAAGTGATCACCAATAACGCCTGCGAAGCCATCAAAAGCTCACGTTACTTGCCATGTTAAATAAGTTAACGTGGTAGTTAACGTAGAAGAAAAAGGAACTCCAACATTAATGGTAAAAGTGAACACCACTAACATTGGAGAACTTGGCAACGATCTACGTTAAGAGTCACGTTAACTTAGTTAACGTGAACTCTAACGTGGAAGAGGAAACAAAAGCCAACGTTAGTGACACTCACTTTTGTCACTAACGTTGGACCATCTAACATTGCCTACATTAACTTTCACGTTAAGACTATTAACGTAAAAGTTAACGTGGAGTTGAGATCAAAGAGCCAACGTTAGTGACACTCACTTTTGTCACTAACGTTGGAAGGTGGCATCACTACTACGTTAAGAGCCACGTTAACTTAGTTAACGTGAGTTCCAACGTAGAGAATATGGCATTTGGAGCGTTAGTGACAAAGGTGAGTGTCACTAACGCTCTCGAAGGTGGATCAAGCCTATGTTAAGAGTCACATTAGCTATACTAACGTGGACTCTAACGTAGGAACAAAGGGGCATTAAGCAACGTTAATGGGAAAAGTGATTCCCATTAACATTTGCGAAGGGGTATAAGCCAAGGTTATTGGGAAAAGTGAGTCCCAATAACGTTAGCCAAGTTTTGAGACACGTTAAGACCACTAACATTGGATTTAACGTGGATATATGAGGTTAGAACGTTAGTGGAAAAAGTAAATGCCACTAATGTTCTCGAACCCACAATGGCAATCAACGTTAAATCTTACTAAATACCCAAGGCCTAATTCATATTTCTCTGCAAGTTGGGCCAACTAAAGATGAGAACTACTTCAACTCAAGATCCAAAGCCCACAACCAAGACTTGAACAACTCACTAGAAGATCAAGAAGAGTAGAATATATAGGAGTAGTTTTGAACTATAGGGGAGCTTGGCACTTTTGGGAACTACTCTCCATAGATTTACTTTTCTGCACTTTCAAGCATGGATTCTTCTTTTCTGTCATTTTTCATTTCTAGAGCTATGAACAACTAAACCCCTTTCATTGGGTTAGCAAGCTCTGTTGTAATTTGATGGATCAATTATAGCTTTCATTCTTTTTCTTCATTCTTTTCTCTTGATCTTACTAGAAAGCTTTTGATCTTAATTCAATTGGTTAGTTGTCTTGGAAAAGAAACTCTCCATAATTGGATCTCCTTTGAGCCTTGGAAAAGGAATTAGGAGATCATGCTAGAAATGCTTTCTCATGTTGGACAAAATTGGGGTTTGGGCGGATATAGTGACATGTAATCCTCCCAACACTTTGATTTGGAAATACATGTGGTATAATCAGTGACCACACTTCATCTCTTCCTATGAGCAATTAAATCAAGGAATTGGGCAATTGTTCAAGCTTAGAGAGATTGGGTTGCCAAGGAATTGGGATCCAATCACTTAAGATTGCCAAGGAGATCAATGAATGCATTGATTGAGGAAGAGATGAGAATGAACTTGATCCGGAGAATGCAACATCTCATGAACCCAATGATTTCCCCATTTCTGATCTTACCCATTATCTTTACTTTCTGCCATTTAATTTCATGCTCATTACCCCAAATCCCCATTTAAGATTCTGCACTTTAAATTCTGTTATTTACATTCCAGTCATTTAAATTTCTGCATCTCAATCTAAATTCTGTTTAGTTCAACTAGCATATTCTTCTAACAAAAATTGCTTAACCAATCAATCCTTGTGGGATTCGACCTCACTCTATTGTGAGTTTTACTTGACGACAATTTGGTATACTTGCCGAAGGGGAAATTTGTTGAGAGACAAGTTTTCATGCATCACCCTTGCTTTTGGTTTTAAGGGCTATTAGCTTTTTCTGCTTGCTTTTTCTTTTTCTTTTATATTTTTTTTTGCCATTTTTTTCGCAAGCTTTTGTTATTCACTGCTTTTTCTTGCTTCAAGAATCAATTTTATGATTTTTCAGATTATCAATAACATTTCTCTTGTTCATCATTCTTTCAAGAGCTAACAATTTTAACATTCATAAAATTCAATATAGAAAATATGCACTGTTCAAGCATTCATTTAGAAAACAAAAAGTATTGTCACCGCATCAATATAATTAAACTAGTTTCAAGGATGAATTCGAAACTCATGTACTTCTTGTTCTTTTGTTTTTAGAACATTTTTCAGTTAAGAGAGGTGAATGATTCATGGAGTTATTCATAGCTTTAAGATATAGACACTAGACAATATTGATCATGTAGTAAAGACACAAAATATAGACAAACATAAAGTATGAAAATCGAAAAAAATAGAAAAATAAGAACAAGGAAGTTAAGGAATGAGTCTACCTTAGTGATGGCGGCTTGATCTTCCTCTTGATGATCTAATGGTGCTCCTCTATGTCTCTTCCTTGCCTTTGTTGCTCTTCCCTTTCCTCTTTCTAGAAGTTTCTCCGGCCTTAGGTGCCATAAATGGTTATGGAGAAACAAAAAGCAATGCTTTTTCACCACCAAACTTAAAAGGTTTGCTCGTCTTCGAGCAAAAGAAGAAAGAAGGGAGAGAAGGAGAAATGGAGGAGATGGAGGTGTGTGAATGGGTGGGTTTGGGAAGGGAATGGTTTGAATTTGAATGGTGAGGTAGGTGGGGATCTTGTGGGGTCTACAGATCATTAGGGGTCAAGGATTTCTCATCCCTGCACTATTTAGGCGTGTAGAACGCCCTCTTAGTGCAATCCTGGTGTTTAATGCCAGACTGCTGCTTGTTTCTGGCGTTAAACGCCAGCTTGCAGCCTGTTTCTGGCGTTTAACACCAGCTTGATGCTCCTTTCTGGCGTTAAACGACAGTCTAATGCTTCTTACTGGCGTTTAAACGCTAGTAAGCTTATCCTCCAGGGTGTGCTATTTTTAATGCTGTTTTTGATTTTTTTTAATTTTTGCAGTTATTTTTGTGACTTCACATGATCTTCAACCTAAAGAAAACACAAAATAACATTGGAATTTTAACATAGATAGATAAAATTGGGTTGCCTCCCAATAAGCGCATCTTTATCGTCTTTAGCTGGACTATTACTGAGCTTTAATCCAGTCTCAGTCTTGAATGGCAAAAAGTTGCTCATCCGGAAAGGTTTCAGAGATCTCAGTAAGAGGGAGGGACGTCCCTTCTACTGGTTCTATTCGGGACAGGTGATCTGCTACTTGGTTCTCTGTCCCTTTTCTGTCTCTTATTTCTAAATCAAACTCTTACAGAAGCAACACCCATCTTATGAGCCTGGGGTTTTGAATCCTTCTTTGTGAGTAGATATTTAAGAGCAGCATGGTCAGTGTACACAATCACTTTTGATCCTACTAAATAGGATCTAAACTTGTCAATGGCATAAACCACTACAAGCATTTCCTTTTCTATGGTTGTGTAGTTCTTCTGCACATCATTTAGAACATGGCAGGCATAATAAATGATGTGTAGAAGCTTGTCATGCCTCTGTCCCAACACTACACCAATGGCATGATCACTGGCATTACATATTAATTCAAATGGTAATGTCCAGTCTGGTGCAGAGATGATTGGTGCTGTGACCAGCTTAGCTTTTAGAGTCTCAAATGCCTACAGACACTCCTTATCAAAGATAAATGGTGTATCAGCAGCCAGCAGATTGCTTAAAGGTTTTGCGATTTTCGAAAAAAGCTTCTGATTGCTTAACATTGGCAGGTGGTGGTAATTTTTCAATTACCTCTACCTTAGCTTGATCCACCTCTATTCCCTTGTTCAAAATTTTGTGCCCAAGGACAATTCCTTCAGTCACCATAAAGTGACATTTCTCCCAGTTTAAAACTAGGTTAGTCTCTTGGCACCTCTTTAGAACAAGTGCTAGATGGTCAAAACAGGAGCTGAATGAGTCTCCAAATACTGAAAAGTCATCCATGAAGACTTCCAAAAAATTTTCCACCATATCAGAGAAAATAGATAGCATGCACCTTTGAAAGGTTGCAGGTGCATTGCACAGACCAAATGGCATCCTTCTGTATGCAAATACTCCAGATGGACATGTGAATGCTATTTTCTCTTGATCTTGGGGATCTACTGAAATTTGGTTATAACCTGAATATCGATCTAGAAAGCAGTAGTAATCATGACCTGCTAGTCATTCTAGCATCTGGTCTATGAATGGTAAAGGAAAATGATCCTTTCTGGTAGCTATATTGAGCCTTTTGTAATCAATACACATACGCCACCCTATAACTGTTCTTGTAGGGACCAGTTCATTTTTTTCATTAGGAACCACTGTCATGCCAACCTTCTTAGGGACGACTTGGACAGGGCTCACCCAGGGGCTATCAGAAATGGGATAAATAATCCCAACCTCTAGTAATTTAGTAACCTCCTTCTGCACCACTTCCTTCATGGCTGGATTCAGCCGCCTCTGTGGTTGAACCACTAGCTTAGCGTCATCCTCCAATAGGATCTTGTGCATACATCTCGCTGGGCTAATGCCCTTAAGATCACTGATGGACCACCCAAGAGCTGTCTTATGTGTCCTCAGCACTTGAATTAGTGCTTCCTCTTCTTGTGGCTCTAAGGTAGAGCTTATAATTACAGGAAAAGTGTCACCTTCTCCCAGAAATGCATATTTCAGGGATGGTGGTAATGGTTTGAGCTCGGGTTTAGGAGGTTTCTCCTCTTCCTGAGGGATTTTCAGAGGTTGTATTATTCTCTCTGGTTCCTTCAGATCAGGCTGAACATCTTTAAAGATATCTTCTAGCTCTGATTCGAGACTCTCATTCATATTGACCTCTTCCACCAGAGAGTCAATAATATCAATGCTCATGTAGTCGTTTGGGGTGTCTGGATGCTGCAATGCTTTGACAACATTCAACTTAAACTCATCCTCATTGACTCTCAGGGTTAATTCCCCTTTTTGGACGTCAATAAGGGTTCTTCCAGTTGCTAGGAAAGGTCTTCCTAGAATGAGAGTTGCACTCTTGTGCTCCTCCATTTCCAGCACTACAAAGTCAGTGGGAAAGGCAAATGGCCCAACCTTGACAATCATGTCTTCAATCACGCCTGATGGATATTTAATGGAGCCATCAGCAAGTTAGAGACATTTCCGGGTTGGTTTGACTTCTTCAGTCAAACCAAGCTTTTTGATAGTTGATGTAGGTATTAGGTTGATGCTTGCTCCAAGTTCACATAGAGCTTTCTTGGTACAAGTACCCTCTAATGTGCATGGTATCATGAAGCTTCCAGGATCTTTAAGCTTCTTTGGTAAGCTTTTAAAAATGACTGCACTGCATTCTTCAGTGAGGTAAACTTTTTCAGTTTCTCTCCAATCCTTCTTATGACTTAAGATCTCTTTCCTGAACTTAGCATAAGAGGGTATTTGCTCAAGTGCCTCTGCAAACGGAATCTTTATTTCAAGAGTCCTGAGATAGTCTGCAAAGTGGGCAAATTTCTTATCCTGTTTCGCTTGGCGGAGTTTCTGAGGATAAGGCATTTTGGCTTTGTATTCCTCAACCTTAGTTGCAGCAGGTTTATTTTCTACAGATGTGGTTGGAGAAGTCTTTTTAGAGGGGTTGCTATCAGCACTTGTATGTGTCTGATCCCTCACTGGCGTTTGAATGCCAAAGTTGGAAGCTGGATTGGCGTTGGACGCCAACTCCTTACCTGTTTCTGGCATTTGAATGCCAGAACTGAGCTTCCCTTGGGCGTTTAATGCCAACTCCTTGCCTGTTTGTGGCGTTTGAATGCCAGAACTAAGCATGGGTTGGGCGTTTAATGCCATCTCTCCACCTTTTCTGGTGTTTGAGTGCTAGAATTATTCCTCTTTGGGCTCTTACTGTCCTCAGAGGAATTTTGGGTAGCAGTTTGTTCATTTATTGGCTTCCTGCTGCCTTGAAGTGAGGTATTTAATGTTTTCTCACTTCTTAATTGAACTGCTTGGCACTCTTCTGTTATTTATTTTGATAACTGCTGTTCTGTTTGCTTCAACTGTACTTCCATATTCATATTAGCCATTCTCCTTGAATTCGGCTAGCTATTTTGTTAGAAAATCTAATTGCTGATTGAATTCAGTAACTTGTTATGCCGGACTGAGTTCAGTAGTTACTATTTTAGCCTCTTCTTTCATTGAATGTTCACTACTTAAGTATAGATGCTGATTTCTAGCAACTATATCAATCAGCTTTTGAGCTTCTTTAATTGTCTTTCTCATGTGTATAGATCCACCAGCTGAGTGGTCTAAAGACATTTGAGCTTTCTCTGTAAGCCTGATGCGCTATAACTGGGTATAGCTACGATTAAGGGAAATTGCACAAACGGCAAAATTCCTTCCGGCAAGTGCACTGGTTATCGTCAAGTAAAAACTCACAATAGAGTGAGGTCGAATCCCACAAGGATTGGTTGAATGAGCAATTCGAATTAAAAGTTTGATTAGTTGAGCGGAATCAAGAATTGGGTGTGAATTTGCATAAAGTAAATTGGCGGGAAATGTAAATTACAAGGAATTGAAATGACTGAATCTTAAATTGCGAGAATTAAAGTGCGAGAAGTTAAATTGCTGAAATTAAAAGGGATGGGGGTGATTGCATGAAATTAAATTGCATAATGTAAATGGAAAATGTAGATCAGAGATGGGGAATTCATTGGGTGTTAGGAGATATTGAGATCTCCGAATCAAAACATTTCATCTCTTCCTCAACCAATGCATTCATTGAATTTTGCTTGGCAATCTTATATGATTGGATCCCAATCCCTTGGCTCACCAATTCTCTCTAAAAACAAACAAATTCCCAATCCCTTGGTTTAAATGTTCATAAGAAGAGATGAAGCTCGATCACTGATTATACCACACAATTTCATGGACCACAATTTGGTAGGATTACATGTCACAATATCCATCCAAACCCCAATCCAATTCACTGTGAGAAAGCTTCTCTAGCATGAATCCATCATTCCTTTCCCAAGGTTCCGAAGGATTCCAATTATGGGTAGTTTCTTTCCCAAGACAACTACCCAATGGAATTAGATCGAGAAGCTTTCTAACAAAATTCAAGAGAAAAGATTGAAGAAGAAGAATAAACTATTATTGATTCATTGAACTACAATAGAGCTCCCTAACCCAATGAAAGGGGTTTAGTTAGTCATAGCTCAGAATTCAATTACACAATATGAAAAGTTCTAAAGTGTCCAAAAGATACTAACTAACTTCAATTCTATCCTATTTATACACTTTCTAAATTGAGCTTCTGTTGTGTTTCTTGGGCTTTGAGGCCTTTCCTTGATTTCCTTTTGCTTTAGGCTTATGGTCTATAATCCTGATGAGGCTGTGATCCAATTCTGTAACATTCATTGAGCAAACTTAGTGATAAACAAGCAATGACACAAGACTCAACAATTTGAAGTTCCAGACTCATCAATTCTTCAGGCCCAATCCCATAAACCATGATATTCAATTGGGTTTCATGCCATAATAAGTTTAAGTTAATATTTGTGCTCAATTGCTAACTTAAACTTCAATCTAATTGGCCCAGAAACCTTTTCAAATGGTGGTATTTAAGTTGAAGTTTAAGTTTCAGTTTAAGGTCAAACTAAAACTTAAACGTGGAATTGGAAGAAAACAACCCAGGGGTGTTCATTGTCGAGCACGTTTAACCTCCAGTTTAAGGTTAAACTGGAGGTTAAACTTGGAAATGAAGAAAGCACACCCTGGAGGCAATTTGGGTCGACCACGTTTAACCTCCAGTTTGAGGTTAAACTGGAGGTTAAACTTGGAAATGAAGAAAACACCCTGGAGGAGAAAAGCCATCGAACACGTTTAACCTCCAGTTTGAGGTCAAACTGGAGGTTAAACGTGGAAACACTTCCCTTTCTTGAGTCGTCACATTGTTCTCTTGTCAACCTTGCCAATTTGATGCCAAATATGGACTATTATACCTCGTTGGAAATCTATGAATGTCTACTTTCCAATGCAACTGGAAGCGCATCATTTGGAGTTCTACAACTCGAGTTATACTCCATGGAAGGTGAAGAGGTCAGCTGGCCTGATTGCATGTTGGTACTATGCTCTTCTATGCACATTACGGGGCTGTTTTCTCCCTCAATTTTTAGTATCCACCATGCATGCCATATATGCTTGGAAAGCTCTAGATGTCTTCTTTCCAATGCATTTTGAATCACCTCATTTGGAGTTTTGTAGCTCAAGTTATTTATGTTTGAAGAAGGCATGGTCAAGCTGTTCCATATAACACGTTTAAGCTCCAGTTTAAGGTTAAACTGGAGCTTAAACGTGGAAATGCTCCTGGTGCCTTTCTTACTTCTGGCGTTTAACCTCCAGTTTGAGGTCAAACTGGAGGTTAAACGTGGAAATGCTTCTTGGTGAGGAGAAAGTGTCGAACACGTTTAACCTCTAGTTTAAGGTTAAACTAGAGGTTAAACGTGGAATGCTCCCTTGGTTCAAATCATCATTCTGGCGTTTACCCTCCAGTTTGAGGTCAAACTGGAGGTTAAACGTGGAATGCTTCTTAGTGCCCTTTCTCATTCTGGCGTTTAACTTCCAGTTTAAGGTCAAACTGGAGGTTAAACGCCAGTTACAGCATTTCCTCTCTTCTCATGATTTTGGCGTTTAAGCTCCAGTTTAGGCTTAAACTGGAGCTTAAACGTCCCATTTGAATTTCAACCTTCCTTCATTGATTTTGTTTCTTCCTTGCCTAGCCTCTCTTCCCTGAAATCATCCAAACAATTGCATCAAAGTCTTGCAAAATTTCATGAGAATTCATCCTGGTAGCATTCAAGTAATATCACTAAAAACTCATGGAATTTGCATCAAAATCATAATGTTTTGGATGGTTCATTGCTTTGTTGTTCATTTAACCATTCTTGGTTACTTTAAGCTCAAGAAAATGCATAAAACAACTAAAACTAACAGAAAATGCTAGTGAAACTAGCCTAAGATGCCTTGGCATCACAACACCAAACTTAATACTTGCTTGTCCCTAAGCAAGTCCTGAGTTATTTGAGAAGAAAGTATGAAACAAAAGGCAATTACATTGGCTATATTAGCAAACATTTGAAGCTCATCAGAAGGGTTTTATGCAGAAAGTTGCAGCATCACTTTTTCATACTTATCAAGTAGGATTATCACTTTTTCATTGCTTCCATCAAACACTGCTATGGCCTCTTGTTATTCTTATGTCCTTGGCACTTTTTCATTTCTTTGTTTTTCTTTTTCTTAGAGCTCTTTGCTCCTTGTTTGCTCAGTGTCATGTATAGCACAAGCCTTTGGCATTTTTCTTTTTCTTATCAGTGCATTACACATATCCACTACAGGCATTTTAGTTCACATTTCTTCTTGAGACATTGGTGCCCAGCACCTCTTTGTGTGACTAAATGTTTTGTATTTAGGTTGCTCTTGATAATGGACTTTTGGTCGATAATCCCGGGTTAGTTAACCCAAGTTACCAAGTGTTGAAACACTCCACAGAACCTATTCATCCAAGCAGATCCTAGTACATAAACACCACAGGCATATGTCTCAGAAGTTCAAACCATTGGTGCCTAGCTTATTTTCTCAATTTTTTTTGCTTTTTGGTTGCCCTTTTTCAGTGGCTTTTTCTTCTTCTTTTTCTTTCTTTTTCATGGCCAAAGACATTTATTCATCAAGATCCATAGACACTATTCAACTTCTACACAAAAATGATAATTCTACACTCAATTTCCAGTGAGCTGACTAACAATCAAGCATGCATACCACCACTTAATTCTACTTGATTTGTCACTAATTGAGCCAAGTTACCTTTGTTCAAACTTTTCTTTTATTTTTGAAAACAGAACAAGCATGTCAAGCATTTGATTAAGTAGGTGAAGTTATATCCAAACAATCTAGGCAATTTACTTTATTCAAGCAGTAAATCAACAAACATACTAAAAACTTCACATTCCAGAAAGATTCAACAATTACAGTTTAAACCAGAACTAGCATGCTTTTGTTTGCTTTTTAAAGAATAGTCAAGGAACAACACCACCTTGTGAAATTTCTTGTTTTCTCCTTGTTGCCGGAAACAATTTGATTTTTCCTTCTTCTCCTAGTTGTTGCTTCATGTTCTTTCTAAGATCCTTGTTTCCTTTCCTGCAAATAGTGATGAAGTTGCTTGCTTCTCAAGCACTTGAGTGGTCAGCTCAATGATGTATGGGCAAGTGTCTGAGTCTTAAGTTGGTGTGTGAACACCAAACTTAGTCTCCTATTTACTCCTCTGTTCTTCGAATTCTTGAATTCTCCTTGGAGTGAAGTTGCTGCTAAGGATTTTGAGCATTTCTGTGATTGCTTAGAATGGTTATTCCTTTCATATAATTCAAAGGTTGTTGTGTTCAGTTGATCTTTATGGTGGAACACCAAACTTAGAGTTACACATTCCCCTTTGAATTATTGATCCACGAATTCATTGTTTGGTGTGAAACACCAAACTTAATTCTTTGCAATGCACAGAAACTACTTCACCTTTTTATTGAAACAAATAAAAGAAACAGCAAAAGAGTGTTACCTCAGGTTGGGTTGCCTCCCAACAAGCGCTCTTTTAACGTCACTAGCTTGACGGTTGTCCTTTGTTAGGGTGGATTGTAGTGCTTGATGTCCTCTCCTCTCACCATGAAAACGTCCCCATTTGATTCCTTCATGATTTCCAAATGTTCCATAGAAAGAACTTTCCTGATTGTGAACACTTGAGGGAGCTGGGAAGGAATGGGTTTGAGGCCAGGTGGGATTGGCAGATAATGACTTGATATCACTTTATCTCCCGGAGAGAAACCTTCAGTGGGAATTTTCTTGTTTCTCCACCCTCTTGGCAATTTCTTTACAATTCTTCCCTCTTTCTTGAGGATTTCTTCATTGACCCTTATGCCAGGAGGCTTCTTCTTATTTGTTTCTTTTGATTCTTGTGGCTTTAACTCTTGCAATTCTTGTTTGCCTTCTAAGGATTGTTTTAGAGTTTCAGCTGCTGAATTACTTTCCTCCAAACTCAGATGGCTACTATCATCCTTAGGCTTTTCAGGTTCTGGTTCAGGCTCAGATGCAGGTTTAAAAACATGGAAAATGAGCTGTTCATCATGTACTCTCAAAATTAGCTCTCCTTGTTCTATATCTATGAGCGCTCTAGCAGTGGCTAGAAATGGCCTTCCCAGAATGATAGGGTGTAGGTAGCTTTCCTCCATGTCCAAAATGACAAAGTCTGTGGGGAAGAAATAATTTCCCACTTTCACCAGCACATTCTCAACTACCCCTTCAGCTTGCTTCTGAGTTTTGTCAGCCAGTTGTATGATTACATCAGTGGATCTCACCTCATTCAGTTTTAGCCTCTTCATAAGAGTCAGAGGCATCACATTTATGCTAGCTCCTAGATCACAGAATCCTCTGTCAATTTTTGTTTCCCCTATGATGCAGGGGATATGAAAACTTCCTGGGTCTGTTTTCTTAGAGACCATATCCTTCTTGATGAGTGCACTGCATTCTTTGTTCATGATTACAGTTTGTCCTCCCTTCAAAACTCTTTTCTTGCTCAGCAATTCTTTCAAATACTTGATATGTGTAGGCATCTGCTGGAGGATATCAAGAAAGGGAATATTGATATGGAGAGACTTAAATGTCTCTAGGAACCTTGAATATGTTTTCCCTTTTTCACCTCCTCCTAACCTCTGAGGAAATGGTGCCTTCGGTTGGTATGTTTCCAGTGTGCCTTCCTTTTGCATATCCTTAGCTTGCTCATTTTCACCTTCCTGTTTAGCTTCTTCCACACCTTCTTTCAAGATTTCTGACTCCTTTTCTGAGGATCTGATTCCTTCTTCTTCTGAGACTTCCTTCAACATGGTGATGGCCTTGCATTCTTCCCATCTCACTCCCTTTTGTTCCCCTTTAGGATTCTTTTCTGTGTCACTAGGGAACACTGCAGTTGACTTGGGGGCCTGTTGAGAAAGTTCTCCTACTCGAGCCTCCATCCACTTGAGTTTTTCGCCATGGTTCCTTAAGGTCGATCTCACATCGTCCCTAAAACTTTTCAACTCACTTATGTCCTGACCCATGTTTACTAACCTTCCATCTATCCTATTTAATTGATCTTGAAATTGTTGGTTCGGATTAGGTTGGTCAGGTTGGTTATTTTGGCCATGATATGGTGGTTGGGAGTAAGTGTTTTGTGTGGCTTGGTATGATCTTTGGTTGGAGTTTTGGTATGTGGAATTGTTATGTTGGTTGTGGTTGTAAGGTTTGTGGTTTTGTGGTTGGCTTTGCTGGTTTCCCCACCCAAAGTTTGGGTGGTTTTTCCATCCTGGGTTGTAAGTGTTGGAATGTGGATCATATGATTGCCTTTGTTGGTTTCCCACATAATTGGCCTCTTCCCAATCACCGCCTTCAATGCTTGTTTCCTCTTGATCTTGTGTGTGTATTGCAGCCACTTGCTTTGTGTCTAACTTCCTGGTAAGCTCTGCTAGTTGCTTGGCAAACACCTTGTTTTGGGCTAGGATTGCATCAACATGGTTCAGCTCCATGACTCCTTTAGTGTTGTGCCTTTCTGAAGCATAGTAGTACTCATTCTCAGCCACTGTCTCAATCACTTCAATGGCTTCTTCCACAGTCTTTTTCCTGTTCAATGAGCCTCCTGATGAATGGTCTACAGCCTTCCTTGATTCATAAGAAAGTCCATCATAGAAGATGTGCAATTGCACCCAATCAGGAAACATGTCAGGTGGGCATTTCCTTGTCAATTCTTTGAACCTCTCCCATGCCTCGTAGAGCGTCTCACCATCTTTTTGTCTAAAAGTTTGAACCTCAGATCGAAGCCTATTGACCCTTTGTGGTGGGTAGAAACGTGCCAGGAACTTGCTCTCCACCTCATCCCAGGTTGTTAGGCTGTCCCTTGGGAATGATTCTAGCCACTTAGCTGCCTTGTCCCTAAGTGAAAATGGAAACAAGAGCAGTTTATAGGCATCATCCTGGACTCCATTGGACTTCACAGTGTCGCAAATTCTCAAGAATTTGGTGAGATGTTGGTTTGGATCTTCATTAGCACTCCCACCAAATGAACAATGATTCTCCACCAATGATATTAGCTGTGGTTTGAGTTCAAAATTGTTGGCCTGAATGGGTGGTTTCTGGATGCTGCTGCCACAATTCCCAGAGGTTGGGTTTATGTATGAACCAAGAACCCTCCTCCCAGGAATGGCATTGTTTCCATCATCCCTCTCATGGTTGTGAACTTCTCTATCCATGTTGAGATCTAGAGCTTCCTCAAAGTTGTCCTCCGATTCTCCTTCAGATTCTTCTTCTCCCAGTACCCTCTTCCTTCTTGCTTCCCTTCTAAGTCTATGAAAGGTCCTCTCTGGTTCGGTATATGGGGGAGTTGATGTCTCTCCTCTCCTACCTGTCATACAAGAACACACCACAAGCACAAACAAGTGGAATACTCTTGGTTACTGGAAGAGTATGGTTAGAGCAATTGAGGAATTAATTCAAATAGTTAGTGGTCAGTGAGTTAGTTGCTTGAAATGAAGGGCATAAGAAAGAAAAAGCAAAAAACAGAGTGCAAGAATTAAAATTCCACAAGTAACTGAATTAACAAAACAAGAAAATTGCTCAATCTAGTTAACTTCCAATTTGAGAATTGTCAATCGAAAACCAATCCCCGGCAACGGCGCCATAAACTTGATGCGCTATAACTGGGTATAGCTACGATTAAGGGAAATTGCACAAACGGCAAAATTCCTTCCGGCAAGTGCACCGGTTATCGTCAAGTAAAAACTCACAATAGAGTGAGGTCGAATCCCACAAGGATTGGTTGAATGAGCAATTCGAATTAAAAGTTTGATTAGTTGAGCGGAATCAAGAATTGGGTGTGAATTTGCATAAAGTAAATTGGCGGGAAATGTAAATTACAAGGAATTGAAATGACTGAATCTTAAATTGCGAGAATTAAAGTGCGAGAAGTTAAATTGCTGAAATTAAAAGGGATGGGGGTGATTGCATGAAATTAAATTGCATAATGTAAATGGAAAATGTAGATCAGAGATGGGGAATTCATTGGGTGTTAGGAGATATTGAGATCTCCGAATCAAAACATTTCATCTCTTCCTCAACCAATGAATTCATTGAATTTTGCTTGGCAATCTTATATGATTGGATCCCAATCCCTTGGCTCACCAATTCTCTCTAAAAACAAACAAATTCCCAATCCCTTGGTTTAAATGTTCATAAGAAGAGATGAAGCTTGATCACTGATTATACCACACAATTTCATGGACCACAATTTGGTAGGATTACATGTCACAATATCCATCCAAACCCCAATCCAATTCACTGTGAGAAAGCTTCTCTAGCATGAATCCATCATTCCTTTCCCAAGGTTCCGAAGGATTCCAATTATGGGTAGTTTCTTTCCCAAGACAACTACCCAATGGAATTAGATCGAGAAGCTTTCTAACAAAATTCAAGAGAAAAGATTGAAGAAGAAGAATAAACTATTATTGATTCATTGAACTACAATAGAGCTCCCTAACCCAATGAAAGGGGTTTAGTTAGTCATAGCTCAGAATTCAATTACACAATATGAAAAGTTCTAAAGTGTCCAAAAGATACTAACTAACTTCAATTCTATCCTATTTATACACTTTCTAAATTGAGCTTCTGTTGTGTTTCTTGGGCTTTGAGGCCTTTCCTTGATTTCCTTTTGCTTTAGGCTTATGGTCCATAATCCTGATGAGGCTGTGATCCAATTCTGTAACATTCATTGAGCAAACTTAGTGATAAACAAGCAATGACACAAGACTCAACAATTTGAAGTTCCAGACTCATCAATTCTTCAGGCCCAATCCCATAAACCATGATATTCAATTGGGTTTCATGCCATAATAAGTTTAAGTTAATATTTGTGCTCAATTGCTAACTTAAACTTCAATCTAATTGGCCCAGAAACCTTTTCAAATGGTGGTATTTAAGTTGAAGTTTAAGTTTCAGTTTAAGGTCAAACTAAAACTTAAACGTGGAATTGGAAGAAAACAACCCAGGGGTGTTCATTGTCGAGCACGTTTAACCTCCAGTTTAAGGTTAAACTGGAGGTTAAACTTGGAAATGAAGAAAGCACACCCTGGAGGCAATTTGGGTCGACCACGTTTAACCTCCAGTTTGAGGTTAAACTGGAGGTTAAACTTGGAAATGAAGAAAACACCCTGGAGGAGAAAAGCCATCGAACACGTTTAACCTCCAGTTTGAGGTCAAACTGGAGGTTAAACGTGGAAACACTTCCCTTTCTTGAGTCGTCACATTGTTCTCTTGTCAACCTTGCCAATTTGATGCCAAATATGGACTATTATACCTCGTTGGAAATCTATGAATGTCTACTTTCCAATGCAACTGGAAGCGCATCATTTGGAGTTCTACAACTCGAGTTATACTCCATGGAAGGTGAAGAGGTCAGCTGGCCTGATTGCATGTTGGTACTATGCTCTTCTATGCACATTACGGGGCTGTTTTCTCCCTCAATTTTTAGTATCCACCATGCATGCCATATATGCTTGGAAAGCTCTAGATGTCTTCTTTCCAATGCATTTTGAATCACCTCATTTGGAGTTTTGTAGCTCAAGTTATTTATGTTTGAAGAAGGCATGGTCAAGCTGTTCCATATAACACGTTTAAGCTCCAGTTTAAGGTTAAACTGGAGCTTAAACGTGGAAATGCTCCTGGTGCCTTTCTTACTTCTGGCGTTTAACCTCCAGTTTGAGGTCAAACTGGAGGTTAAACGTGGAAATGCTTCTTGGTGAGGAGAAAGTGTCGAACACGTTTAACCTCTAGTTTAAGGTTAAACTAGAGGTTAAACGTGGAATGCTCCCTTGGTTCAAATCATCATTCTGGCGTTTACCCTCCAGTTTGAGGTCAAACTGGAGGTTAAACGTGGAATGCTTCTTAGTGCCCTTTCTCATTCTGGCGTTTAACTTCCAGTTTAAGGTCAAACTGGAGGTTAAACGCCAGTTACAGCATTTCCTCTCTTCTCATGATTTTGGCGTTTAAGCTCCAGTTTAGGCTTAAACTGGAGCTTAAACGTCCCATTTGAATTTCAACCTTCCTTCATTGATTTTGTTTCTTCCTTGCCTAGCCTCTCTTCCCTGAAATCATCCAAACAATTGCATCAAAGTCTTGCAAAATTTCATGAGAATTCATCCTGGTAGCATTCAAGTAATATCACTAAAAACTCATGGAATTTGGATCAAAATCATAATGTTTTGGATGGTTGATGAGCGGATATTTTATACGCTTTTGGGGGTAATTTCAGGTAGATTTTAGCATGTTTCGGTTAGTTTTTAGTAAAATAATATTAGTTTTTAGGCAAAAATCATATTTCTGGACTTTACTATGAGTTTGTGTGTTTTTCTGTGATTTCAGGTATATTTTGGCTGAAATTGAGGGAGCTGAGCAAAAATCTGACTTAGGCTGAAAAAGGACTGCTGATGCTGTTGGATCCTGACCTCCCTGCACTCGAAATGGATTTTCTGGAGCTACAGGAGTCCAATTGGCGCGCTCTCAACGGCTTTGGAAAGTAGACATCCAGGGCTTTCCAGCAATATATAATAGTCCATACTTTGCGCAAGGATAGACGACGTAACTTGGCGTTAAACGCCAAGTTCATGCTGCTGTCTGGAGTTAAACGCCAGAAAAACGTCATTATCCGGAGTTGAACGCCCAAAACACGTCATAACCTGAAGTTTGACGCCAAGAAAGGCCTCTACACGTGGAAAGCTTTAGTCTCAGCCCCAGCACACACCAAGTGGGCCCCAGAAGTGGATTTCTGCACCAATTATCTTAGTTTATTCATTTTCTGTAAACCTAGGTTACTAGTTTACTATTTAAACAACTTTTACAGACATTTCTTGTACCTCATGACATTTTCAGATCTGAATTATATACTTTGTGACGGCATGAGTCTCTAAACTCCATTGTTGGGGGTGAGGAGCTCTGCAGCGTCTCGATGATTTAATACAATTCCTTTGTTTTCCATTCAAACACGCTTGTTCTTATCTAAGATGTTTATTCGCGCTTAATCGTGAAGAAGGTGATGATCCGTGACACTCATCACCTTCCTCAATCCATGAACGTGTGCCTGACAACCACCTCCGTTCTACATCAGACTGAATGAATATCTCTTAGATTCCCCAACAGAATCTTCGTGGTATAAGCTAGATAGATGGCGGCATTCATGAGAATCCGGAAAGTCTAAACCTTGTCTGTGGTATTCCGAGTAGGATTCCGGGATTGAATGATTGTGACGTGCTTCAAACTCCTGAGGGCTGGGCGTTAGTGACAGATGCAAAAGAATCAATGGATTCTATTCCAACCTGATTGAGAACCGACAGATGATTAGCCGTGCTGTGACAGAGCATAGGAACGTTTTCACTGAGAGGATGGGAAGTAGCCACTGACAACGGTGACACCCTACATAGAGCTTGCCATGGAAGGAACCTGCGTGTGAGAAGAGGATTTCAAGGAAGAGTTGAAGTCAGAGGACAAAGCATCTCCAAAACTCCAACATATTCTCCAGTACTGCAAAACAAAGTAACATTGTTCCCTCTTTTATTTTTATAATCAAATCTAGTAATTTCACTTTTAATCCAAATAATCCTATTGACATCCTGACTAAGACTAATAAAATAAATATTGATTGCTTCAAACCAATAATCTCTGTGGATTCGACCCTTACTCACGTAAGGTATTACTTGGACGACCCAGTACACTTGCTGGTTAGTTGAACGGAGTTGTGAAAGGAAAGTAATCAGTTAGTTAAATTAGTTCTCTTTGGCACATGCCAAGGAGACTCTAATTACGGATCACAATTTCGTCCACCAAGTTTTTGGCGCCGTTGCCAGGGATTATTGAGTTTGGACAATTGAAGGCTTATTTTATTTCTTAGATTAGGAATAGTTCCTTTTTGTTGTTATAGAGTCATCAAATTCTGATAGGATAGTTTATTTTCAAAAAATTTCTTTTCAAAAATATTATTTTTCTTAATTAAGTGTTAATTTTTTTCGTGAGTTTAGTGTCTTATTCTAAGTTTGGTGTTAATTGCATGTTTTATATGTTCTTTGAAAATTTCGTGTTAGTGTTCTTGGTTCTTCCTTGATCTTTAAGTTGTTCTTGATAATTGGTTATACCCTTTGGAACCTTTTTCAAAAATAATTTTTTCTTGGATTGAATCTTGTGCCAAACTTTAAGTTTGGTGTTTTCTTGTTAATCTTTCTTATAATTTTCGAAAATTTTCTTAAAGTTTTCTAAAAATTTTAAGTTTGGTGTTCTTTCTTTTGTTCTTGAGTTTTTCTTGTGTCTTGATCTTAAAATTTTTAAGTTTGGTGTTCCTTGGTGTTTTCCCTCCAAAAATTTTCGAAAATAAGGAGCATTAGATCTAAAAATTTTAAGTCTTGTGTCTTTTGCGTGTTTTTCTCTTTCATCATAAAATTCAAAATTCAAAAATTTTATATTTTCCAACTACTTTTTCGAAATTCTTTTTAATTTTTAGATTTTAATTTCATTTTTTTTCGAAAAAATATTTCTGAAAAAAAAAATATTTTTAACTTCTTTTTATTTATTCCATTTTTATTTATTCCATTACTATAAAATAAATAATTCTCAACATATAAATTCTCAACTTGTATTCCATTATGGAAGTAAGTATGAATGGACAGTGCAAGAGGACTCTGGGGTCATACGCTAACCCCACTACTGCTTCATATGGGAGTAGTATCTGTATACCCTCCATTGGAGTTAGTAGCTTTGAGCTGAATCCTCAGCTCATTATCATGGTGCAGCAAAACTGCCAGTATTCTGGTCTTCCACATGAAGAACCTACAGAGTTTCTGGCACAATTTCTACAAATTGCTGATACAGTACATGATAAGGAAGTGGATCACGATGTCTACAGATTACTACTGTTTCCATTTGCTGTAAAAGATCAAGCTAAGAGGTGGTTAAATAACCAGCCTAAAAACAGCATAAAAACATGGAAACAGCTGTCAGAAAAATTCCTGAATCACTATTTCCCTCCCAAACGGATGACACAGCTAAGGCTAAGCATCCAAGGCTTCAAACAAGGAGATAATGAATCCCTTTATGATGCCTGGGAAAGATACAGGGAGATGCTAAGAAAATGCCCCTCTGAAATGTTTTCAAAATGGGTACAATTAGACATCTTCTACTATGGGCTTACAGAAAAAGCTCAGATTTCTCTAGACCACTCAGCTGGTGGATCTATACATATGAGAAAAACAATTGAAGAAGCTCAAGAGCTTATTGATACAGTTGCCAGAAATCAGCATCTGTATCTAAACAGTGAATCTTCCATGAAAGAAGAAGCTAAAACAGTAACTGCAGAACTCAGTCCGGTGGATCAGGCTAATGAATTTAATCAGCAATTAGACTTTCTAACTCAGCAGCTAGCCGAATTCAAGGAAATGTTACAGGAAACAAGAATGGCTAACAGGAACATGGAAGTGCAATTAAAACAGCAGAAAAGCAACTGTCAAAACAAATAGCAGATGAATGCCAAGCAGTTCAATTAAGAAGTGGGAGAACATTAAATACCTCACTTCAAAGCAGCAAGAAGATAGGAAATGAACAAATGGCTACTCAAAATCCCTCTGAGGACAGGCAGAGCCCAGAAAGGGATAAAGCTGGCGCTGAACGCCCAGACCATGCTCATTCCTGGCGTTCAACGCCAGAAACAAGCATGGATCTGGCGTTGAACGCCCAAAAGGAACATGGTTCTGGCGTTCAAACGCCAGTAACAAACAAGGAGGTGGCGTTTAACGCCACTCCAGCTTCCACACCTGGCATTCAAATGCCAGTGGGTGATCAGTCACATACAAGTGCTGATAACAACCCTTCTAAAAAGGCTCCCAACCCACTTCTGTAGGTAATAAACCTGCAGTAACTAAGGTTGAGGAATACAAAGCCAAAATGCCTTATCCTCAAAAACTCCGCCAAGCGGAACAGGATAAGCAATTTGCCCGCTTTGCAGACTATCTCAGGACTCTTGAAATAAAGATTCCGTTTGCAGAAGCACTTGAGCAAATACCTTCTTATGCTAAGTTCATGAAAGAGATCTTAAGCCATAAGAAGGATTGGAGGGAAACTGAAAAAGTTTACCTCACCGAAGAATGCAGTGCAGTCATTCTGAAAAGCTTACCTGAGAAGCTTAATGATACCATGCACATTAGAAGGTGTTTGTACCAAGCAAGCTTTATGTGATCTTGGGGCAAGTATCAATCTAATACCTGCATCTACTATCAGAAAGCTTGGTTTAACTGAAGAAATTAAACCAACCAGGATATGTCTTCAACTTGCTGATGGCTCCATTAAATACCCATCAGGCGTGATTGAAGACATGATTGTCAAGGTTGGGCCATTTGCCTTTCCTACTGACTTTGTGGTGCTGGAAATGGAGGAGCACAAGAGTGCAACTCTCATTCTAGGAAGACCTTTCCTAGCAACTGGCCGAACCCTCATTGATGTCCAAAAAGGGGAAGTGACCTTGAGAGTCAATGAGGAGGAGTTCAAGTTGAATGTTGTTAAAGCCATGCAACATCCAGACACTCCAAATGACTGCATGAGTGTTGATGTTATTGACTCTCTGGTAAGAGAGGTCAATATGGCTGAGAGTCTCGAATCAGAGCTGGAGGACATCTTTAAAGATGTTCAGCCTGATTTGGAGGAATCAGAGAAGATAATAGAACCTCTGAAAATCCCTCAAGAAGAGGAGAAACCTCCAAAACCTGAGCTCAAACCATTACCACCATCCCTGAAATATGCATTTCTGGGAGAAGGTGAAACCTTTCCTGTAATTATAAGCTCTACCTTAGAGCCACAGGAAGAGGAAGCACTAATTCAAGTGCTAAGGACGCACAAGACAGCTCTTGGGTGGTCCATTAGTGATCTTAAGGGCATTAGCCCAGCCAGGTGCATGCACAAAATCTTGTTGGAAGATGACGCCAAGCCAGTGGTTCAACCACAACGGCGGTTGAATCCAGCTATGAAAGAAGTGGTGCAAAAAGAGATCACTAAATTACTAGAGGCGGGGATTATTTATCCTATTTCTGACAGCCCCTGGTGAGCCCTGTCCAAGTTGTCCCTAAGAAGGGTGGCATGATAGTGGTTCATAATGAAAAAAATGAACTGGTTCCTACAAGGACAGTTACAGGGTGGCGTATGTGCATTGATTACAGAAGGCTCAATACAGCCACCAGAAAGGATCATTTCCCTTTACCATTCATAGACCAGATGCGAGAAAGACTAGCAGGTCATGAATACTACTGCTTCCTAGATGGATATTCAGGTTATAATCAAATTGCAGTAGATCCCAGGATCAAGAGAAAACAGCATTCACATGCCCATCTGGAGTATTTGCATACAGAAGGATGCCATTTGGGCTGTGCAATGCACCTGCAACCTTTCAGAGGTGCATGCTCTCAATTTTCTCTGATATGGTGGAAAAATTTCTGGAAGTCTTCATGGATGACTTTTCAGTATTTGGAGACTCATTCAGCTCCTGCCTTAACCATTTAGCACTTGTTCTGAAAAGATGCCAAGAGACTAACCTAGTTTTAAACTGGGAAAAATGTCACTTTATGGTGACTGAAGGAATTGTCCTTGGGCACAAAATTTCGAACAAGGGGATAGAAGTGGACCAAGCTAAGGTAGAAGTAATTGAAAAATTACCACCACCTGCTAATGTTAAGGCAATCAGAAGCTTTCTGGGACATGCAGGGTTCTATAGGAGGTTTATAAAGGATTTTTCAAAAATCGCCAAACCTCTGAGCAACCTGCTAGCTGCAGACACACCATTTATCTTTGATAAAGAGTGTCTGCAGGCATTTGAGACTCTGAAAGCTAAATTGGTTACAGCACCAATCATCTCTGCACCAGACTGGACATTACCATTTGAACTAATGTGTGATGCCAGTGATCATGCCATTGGTGCAGTGTTGGGACAAAGGCATGACAAGCTTCTGCATGTCATTTACTATGCCAGCCGTGTGCTAAATGATGCACAGAAGAATTACACAACCACAGAAAAAGAGCTACTTGCAGTGGTTTACGCCATTGACAAATTCAGATCCTACTTAGTAGGATCAAAAGTGATTGTGTACACTGATCATGCTGCTCTTAAATATCTACTCACAAAGCAGGATTCAAAACCCAGACTCATCAGATGGGTGTTGCTTCTGCAAGAGTTTGATATAGAAATAAGAGACAGAAAAGGGACAGAGAATCAAGTAGCAGATCACCTGTCCCGAATAGAACCAGTGGAAGGGGCGTCCCTCCCTCTCACTGAAATTTCTGAAACCTTTCCGGATGAGCAACTACTAGCCATCTAGGAAGTGCCATGGTTTGCAGACATTGCAAACTACAAGGCAGTAAGATTCATACCCAAAGAGTACAGTAAGATGCAATCAAAGAAATTAATCACAGATGCAAAGTACTATCTTTGGGATGAACCATATCTCTTTAAGAGATGTGCAGACGGAGTAATCCGTAGATGTGTGCCTAAAGAAGAAGCACAGCAGATCCTTTGGCATTGCCATGGATCACAGTATGGAGGACATTTTGGAAGTGAACGAACAGCCACAAGAGTCCTCCAAAGTGGCTTCTACTGGCCTACTCTCTATAAAGACTCCCGAGCATTTGTGCTTAACTGTGATAGTTGCCAAAGATCAGGCAACCTGCCTCACAGTTATGCCATGCCTCAACAAGGAATCTTGGAGATTGAGTTGTTTGATGTATGGGGCATTGACTTCATGGGACCTTTCCCACCATCATACTCAAACACCTATATTCTGGTGGCAGTGGATTACGTATCCAAATGGGTGGAGGCTATTGCAACACCCACTAATGACACTAAAACAGTGTTAAAATTCCTCCAGAAACATATCTTCAGTAGATTTTGTATCCCTAGAGTGTTAATCAGTGATGGGGGTACTCATTTCTGTAATAAACAACTCTACTCTGCTTTAGTACGTTATGGAGTCAACCACAGGGTGGCTACTCCATATCACCCACAAACTAATGGACAGGCTGAAGTCTCAAATAGAGAACTTAAAAGAATCCTGGAACGGACTGTAATTAACCGTAGAAAGGATTGGGCGAGAAGCTTGGATGATGCTCTATGGGCATACAGAACAGCATTTAAGACCCCTATAGGGACCTCTCCATACCAGCTGGTGTATGGAAAGGCATGTCACTTGCCAGTGGAACTGGAACACAAGGCCTACTGGGCAACCAGATTCCTGAACCTTGATGCCAAGTTAGCTGGAGAAAAACGATTGCTCCAGTTAAATGAGCTAGAGGAATTTAGACTCAATGCTTTCGAAAATGCAAAAATTTACAAAGAGAAAGCAAAAAGATGGCATGATAAGAAATTGTCATCCAGAGTCTTTGAGCCAGGACAGAAAGTTCTGCTATTTAATTCAAGGCTCAAATTATTCCCTGGGAAATTAAAATCCCGGTGGAGAGGTCCATATGTAATCACAAGCGTATCACCATATGGATACATAGAACTTCAGGATAGTGACTCTAACAAAAAGTTCATTGTTAATGGACAAAGAGTTAAACACTATCTTGAAGGTAATCTCGAGCAAGAATGCTCAAGACTGAGACTTAATTGAAGATCAGTGATAGTCCAGCTAATGACATTAAAGAAGCGCTTGCTGGGAGGCAACCCAGCCATGTACAAAGTTTAATTACTAATTAAATAAATTTTCTTTCTTTACAGGTTTAGGTCTAAGTATCTTCAAAGGTGAAATAGCAAATTTACTGAAGTCCCAAGAGTTACAGAGAAATTTGGAAGCTCACTGGCATGAAAAAGCCAGTAAGAAACATATGGGCGTTAAACGCCCAAAAGAAGCACCCACTGGGCGTTTAACGCCAGTAAGGGTAGCCTTCTGGGCGTTAAACGCCAGAAAGGAGCATCTTCTGGGCGTTAAACGCCAGAAAGATGCACCTTCTGGGCGTTTAACGCCAATCTGCCAGCATTCTGGGCGTTTAGAAAAACGCCCAGTAAAGAAGGACTTCCTGGCGTTCAACGCCAGAAAGAAGCATCACATGGGCGTTGAACGCCCAGGAGAAGCAACATGTGGGCGTTAAATGCCCAAACCATGCACCATGTGGGCGTTTAACGCCAGGATGGTGGGAGGAGGTACAATTTCGTTTTTCTTTGCATTTTTTCAAAATTTTTATGTTTCAATTCATGATTTCTTGCATAAACATATTTTAAATTATCACTTTCAATTCCAAAAGTTTTTATCCTAATTTCTAAAATCCCTTTTTCAAAAATATTAAATATATCTTAATCCATAAAGCCAAATGGCTTTCCAATTCAAGCCATCATCTTTTCAAATTTGTTTCCAACACATCAATAATTCCTTTAAGAAAATCCTCTTCAAAATTAAATTTCAAAATTATCTTCTAAATTATGATTCATATCTTTTCCTTTTTAAAATTATATCTTTTTAAAATTATATCTTTTTCTGATCATAATTTTTAAAATCATATCTTTTATCTTATCTCTATCTTATTTTTTGAAAATTTCCCACCCCCCATCCCTTTATATTATATTCGGCCTCCTCCTCATCCTCTTTATCCAACACTTGCTCTCCTTCTATCCCTCTTCTTTCTTCTCCTTTGCTTGAGGACAAGCAAAACTCTAAGTTTGGTGTGCTTATCCATGATCACAAAAATATACTCACTTAAGATCATGGCCCCTAAAGGAAAGCAAACCACCCCAAGAGGGAAGAAAGAAAGCGCTCCAAAGCCACTTTGGAATCAAGGGAAGTTCTTAACTAAAGAACATTCAGACCATTACTACAAGATAATGAGTCACAGATCAGTGATCCCGGAAATCAGATTTGATCTGAAAGAAGATGAATATCCGGAGATCCAAGAGCAAATTCGAAACAGGAATTGGGAAATTCTGGCCAATCCTGAAATGAAAGTGGGGAAGAATATGGTTCAGGAATTCTATGCTAATCTATGGCAGACAGAAAGGCAAAGAATCATTGGAGCTGCTCTCTTTGACCATAAGACCTTAGTCAGAGGAAAGATCATTCATACCAATTCTGACAAGATCAGGGAGATATTCAAGATTCCTCAACTGAAAGATGATCCAGACTCCTTCAATAGGAGAATGATGAGGGTCAATAAAGGGTTGGACAAGGTTCTGGAGGATATATGCATCCCTGGAGCCAAGTGGACTACCAGTACAACTGGCATCCCAGTTCAACTCAAAAGAGAAGATCTAAAACCAGTAGCCAGAGGCTGGCTGGATTTTATTTGTCGTTCCATATTGCCCACCAGCAACCATTCTGAAGTTACCATCAAAAGAGCTGTCATGATTCACTGCATCATGTTGGGAAAAGAAGTGGAAGTCCATCAGCTGATCTCCTGTGAGCTATATAAAATAGCAAACAGGAATTCTAAGGACGCTAAATTGGCTTATCCAAGCCTAGTTTCTATGCTTTGCAAAGATGCTGGAGTAAAGATGGGAATAACTGAATATATCCTAATTGAAAAGCCCATTACTGGAACATCAATGGTCAGGCAACAGCAACAAGAGGATTCTGCCAGAAGGAGAGCACAAGAAGCCCTCCCAGAACTGCCCCAATTCGAATATTGGGAACAGCTTGAGGCTTCTATTTCCAGATTGCAAGAAGCTATGGATCAAATAAAGGAAGAACAGAATAATCAAGGTAGCATGATTTGCAAACTGCTCAAGGAACAGGAGGAGCAAGGGCATGATCTAAGGGAGCTGAAGCGCCAAAAATTAATCCTTGAACCACACCCCAAAGAATTTGAGGAGCATCCACTCCTCAAAACAACAGGTTGCTGAGTTCCAATTTTTCTGTTTTAACTTAGTGATAATTATTCCTTTTAGAAGTTGACCTTAGAAGATATTTAGTAGTAATTAGGAGGTCTATTTTGATTTTATTTCCAATTAAGCTATAATTTATTTTTCTCATCATCATTAGGCATGAATAAAGTAGTAGATTTTCTTTTAGAATACAGAAGTAATTTATATTTTTCGAGTTCTTAATAATAAAATTTATAATTAATTATATGTGGTGGCAATACTTTTTGTTCTCTGAATAAATGCTTGAACAGTGCATAATATGTACTTTGAATTTGATGAATATTGGCTCCTGAAAGAATGAGGAACACGAAAAATATTGTTGATGATCTGAAAGATCATGAAATTGATTCTTGAAGCAAGAAAAAGCAGTCAAAAAAAAAAAACACAATATTCACAAGCCATGGGCACTAGCCAAGAATAAAAAGGATCCAAGGCTTTGAGCATCAATGGATAGGAGGGCCCAAGGAAATAAAAATCCAGGCCTAAGCGGCTAAAACCAAGCTGTCCCTAACCATGTGCTTGTGTCATGAAGGTCCAAGTGAAAAGCTTGAGACTGAGTGGTTAAAGTCATGATCCAAAGCAAAAGAGTGTGCTTAAGAGCTCTGGACACCACTGACTGGGGACTCTAGCAAAGCTGAGTCATAATCTGAAAAGGTTCACCCAGTTATGTGTCTGTGGCATTTATGTATCCGGTGGTAATACTGGAAGACAAAGTGCTTAGGGCCACAGCCAAGACTCATAAAAATAACTGTGTTCAAGAATCAACATACTACACTAGGAGAGTCAATAATACTATCTGAATTCTGAGTTCCTAAGGATGCCAATCATTCTGAAAATTTAAAGATACAGGGAGATGCCAAAACTGTTCAGAGACAAAAAGCTATAAGCCCTGCTCATCTAATAAGAATCTGAGCCTCATTTAAAACTCGAGAATATTATTACTTCTTTATTTCTGTAGATCCTATTTTATTCATCTAGTTGCTTGAGGACAAGCAACAGTTTGAGTTTGGTGTTGTGATGAGCGGATATTTTATACGCTTTTTGGGGGTAATTTCAGGTAGATTTTAGCATGTTTCGGTTAGTTTTTAGTAAAATAATATTAGTTTTTAGGCAAAAATCATATTTCTGGACTTTACTATGAGTTTGTGTGTTTTTCTGTGATTTCAGGTATATTTTGGCTGAAATTGAGGGAGCTGAGCAAAAATCTAACTTAGGCTGAAAAAGGACTGCTGATGCTGTTGGATCCTGACCTCCCTGCACTCGAAATGGATTTTCTGGAGCTACAGGAGTCCAATTGGCGCGCTCTCAACGGCGTTGGAAAGTAGACATCCAGGGCTTTCCAGCAATATATAATAGTCCATACTTTGCGCAAGGATAGACGACGTAACTTGGCGTTAAACGCCAAGTTCATGCTGCTGTCTGGAGTTAAACGCCAGAAAAACGTCATTATCCGGAGTTGAACGCCCAAAACACGTCATAACCTGAAGTTTGACGCCAAGAAAGGCCTCTACACGTGGAAAGCTTTAGTCTCAGCCCCAGCACACACCAAGTGGGCCCCAGAAGTGGATTTCTGCACCAATTATCTTAGTTTATTCATTTTCTGTAAACCTAGGTTACTAGTTTACTATTTAAACAACTTTTACAGACATTTCTTGTACCTCATGACATTTTCAGATCTGAATTATATACTTTGTGACGGCATGAGTCTCTAAACTCCATTGTTGGGGGTGAGGAGCTCTGCAGCGTCTCGATGATTTAATACAATTCCTTTGTTTTCCATTCAAACACGCTTGTTCTTATCTAAGATGTTTATTCGCGCTTAATCGTGAAGAAGGTGATGATCCGTGACACTCATCACCTTCCTCAATCCATGAACGTGTGCCTGACAACCACCTCCGTTCTACATCAGACTGAATGAATATCTCTTAGATTCCCCAACAGAATCTTCGTGGTATAAGCTAGATAGATGGCGGCATTCATGAGAATCCGGAAAGTCTAAACCTTGTCTGTGGTATTCCCCAAAGTCCTTCTAAACTGTTCATTTCTACTTAGGTCCATGATGGAGAAAGGGAGATGTTGTGAATTGGAGATTCAAATAGTATTAAAATATTTTATTTTTTTGGAAAACAGATATTAAAAAAAATAAAAATAAAAATAAAATAAAATAAAATGAAAAATGGGTGAGGATTTTCAAAGAATGAAGTGAGAGAAAAAGTGGTTAGGAAGTTTTGAAAAAGATATGATTTTTTTTAAAATTTGACAACTAAGATATGATAAGATAAAATTTTGAAATTGAAATATGAATTTTTATGAAAAATTTCGAAATATTTGCTTAATAATAGTTAGAAAAGATATTTTTTTGATTTTTGAATTTTATGATGAAAGAGAAAAACACACAAAAGACATAAGACTTAAAATTTTTAGATCTAATGCTCCTTGTTCTCGAAAATTTTGGAGGGAAAACACCAATGCACACCAAACTTAAAAATTTTAAGATCAAAACACAAAGAAGACTCAAGAACACCTTGAAGACTCACAAGAACAACAAGAACAAAAGAAAGAACACCAAACTTAAAGTTTGGCACAAGATCTAATCAAAGAAAAATTATTTTTGAAAGTTTTAAAAGGAAGATACCCAATTACCAAGAACACAAGCACAATGCTCTAACCAACTGAGATATACATTTAACGTGTTTTAAAAAGGTATTTTTAAAGGAAAACAAAAACATGCAATTGACACCAAACTTAAGATATGAAACTAAACTCAAACAAAAGACTCTAAGAAAAATTAAAAACTAATAAAGAAAAATAATATTTTTGAAAGATTTTTTTTAAAAAGGAATAATAAAAGATGCAATCCTAGTGACTCTAAACCAAAAAGACAATTTTTTCCTAATCTAAGTAACAAGATAAACCGTCAGTTGTTCAAACTCAAACAATCCTCGGAAATGGCGCCAAAAACTTGGTGCACGAAATTGTAAATCACACTTTTCACAACTCGTACCACCAACCAGCAAGTGCACTGGGTCGTCCAAGCAATACCTTACGTGAGTAAGGGTCGATCCCACGGAGATTGTTGGCTTGAAGCAAGCTATGGTTATCTTGTAATTCTTAGTCAGGATATCAATTATAATTATCAGTTGACTTGCAAATGAACAAGAGAGCATGAATTAAATAATACTTGTTATGCATTAATGGAGAATATATTGGAGTTTTGGAGATGCTTTATCTTCTGAATCTTTGCTTTCCTCCTGTCTTCTTCTTCACGCACGCAAGGTTCCTCCTATGGCAAGCTGTGTGTTGGTGGATCACTGGTGGACGAAATTGTGATTCCCTTTTTTCTTGTAATTGGATTTATAAAAGATGTATACTCTGAGGGCATTGTTTATTTTCTTCACAATCTCGTTCAACTAACCAGCAAGTGTACTGGGTCGTCCAAGTAATAACCTTACGTGAGTAAGGGTCGAATCCACAGAGATTGTTGGTATGAAGCAAGCTATGGTCACCTTGTAAATCTCAGTCAGGCAAATTAAACATTATTTATGGGTTTGAGGATAGGAATAATAAAAGGGATAGAACACTTATGCAGATTCATTGGTAGGAATTTCAGATAAGCGGATGGAGATGCTGTAGAGCTCTTGGACGCCTGCTCTCCTACTGCTTCTATTCAATCCTTCTTACTCCTTTCCATGGCAAGCTTTGTATAGGGGTTCACCATCAACTGTGGCTACTTTCATTCCTCACGGGGAAATAACCTGTGCGGCTGTCACTCGCACAGCTAACCAGTCTGGAGGCATCACCCATGGCTGATGGCTACATCCCATCCTCGCAGTGAAAACTATGCTAACGCACTCTGTCACAGTACGGCTAATCACCGGTTGGTTCCCGCTCCTACTGGAATAGAATCCCTCTTTTGCGTCTGTCACCAACGCCCAGCAGGTTAAAGTTTGAAGCACGTCACGGTCATTCATGATCGGAATCCTACTCGGAACACCACAGACAAGGTTGGACTTTCCGGACTCCCAGGATCCTACTCGGAACACCACAGACAAGGTTGGACTTTCCGGATCCAGATGAATGCCGCCAACTATCTAACTTATACCACGAAGATTCTGTTGGGGAATCTAAGAGATACGCATTCAAGCTCTGTTGCATGTAGAACGTAAGTGGTTGTCAATCACTCGCGTTCATAATTGAGAATGATAATGAGGGTAATCTGACTCATCACAATCATCATGTTCTTGGGTACGAATGAATATCTTGGAATAAGAATAAAAGAGAATTGAATAAAAGAAGATAGAATTTCATTAATACTTGAGGTACAGCAGAGCTCCACACCCTTAATCTATGGTGTGCAGAAACTCCACCGTTGAAAATACATAAGCAAAAGGTTCAGGCATGGCCGAATGGCCAGCCCTCTCCATGATCAAGTGACCGAATAATGAAAGACTTAAAGTGGTCAAAAGATGTCTAATACAATAGATAAATGTCCTATATATACTAGACTAGCTTCTAGGGTTTACATGAGTAAGTAATTGATGCATAAATCCACTTCCGGGGCCCACTTGGTGTGTGCTTGGGCTGAGCTTGATGAATTCACGTGTAGAGGCATTTCTTGGCGTCAAACTTCAGGTTATGACGTGTTTTGGGCGTTCAACTCCGGATCATGACGTTTTTCTGGCGTTTTACTCCAGACAGCAGCGTGTACTTGGCGTTCAACGCCAAGTTACGTCGTCATTCTTCGAATAAAGTATGGACTATTATATATTGCTGGAAAGCTCTGGATGTCTACTTTCCAACGCCGTTGAGAGCGCGCCAATTGGAGTTCTGTAGCTCCAGAAAATCTATTTCGAGTGCAGGGAGGTCAGAATCCAACAGCATCAGCAGTCCTTTTGTTAGCCTTCTTCAGAGTTTTGCTCAAATCCCTCAATTTCAGTCAGAATTTACCTGAAATCACAAAAAAACACACAAACTCATAGTAAAGTCCAGAAATGTGAATTTAACATAAAAACTAATGAAAACATCCCTAAAAGTAGCTCAAACTTACTAAAAACTATATGAAAACAATGCCAAAAAGCGTATAAATTATCCGCTCATCACAACACCAAACTTAAATTGTTGCTTGTCCCCAAGCAACTGAAAATCAAATAGGATAAAAAGAAGAGAATATACTATAAAGTCCAAAATATCAATGAATATTAATTTAATTAGATGAGCGGGACTTGTAGCTTTTTGCTTCTGAACAGTTTTGGCATCTCACTTTTTCCTTTGAAGTTTAGAGTGATTGGCTTCTCTAGGAACTTAGAATTTCAGATAGTGTTATTGACTTTCCTAGTTAGGCATGTTGATTCTTGAACACAGCTACTTTATGAGTCTTGGCTGTGGCCCTAAGCACTTTGTCTTCCAGTATTACCACCGGATACACAAATGCCACAGACACATAACTGGGTGAACCTTTTCAGATTGTGACTCAGCTTTGCTAAAGTCCCCAGTTAGTGGTGTCCAGAGCTCTTAAGCACACTCTTTTGCTTTGGATCACGACTTTAACCACTCAGTCTCAAGCTTTTCACTTGGACCTTCATGACACAAGCACATGGTTAGGGACAGCTTGATTTAGCCGCTTAGGCCTGGATTTTATTTCCTTGGGCCCTCCTATCCATTGATGCTCAAAGCCTTGGATCCTTGCTACCCTTGCCTTTTGGTTTTAAGGGCTATTGGCTTTTTCTGCTTGCTTTTTCTTTCTATTTTATTTTTTTTTCCGCCACTTTTTTTTTTCTTTTTTCTTTTTCACTGCTTTTTCTTGCTTCAAGAATCAATTCATGAATTTTTCAGTTCATCAATAACATTTCTCTTTGTTCATCATTCTTTCAAGAGCCAACAATTTTAACACTCATAAACAACAAGATCAAAAAATATGCACTGTTCAAGCATTCATTCAGAAAACAAAAATTATTGCCACCACATCAATATAATTAAATTAAATTCACTAATAATTTCGAAAATTATGTACTTCTTGTTCTTTTGAATTAAAACATTTTTCTTTTAAGAGAGGTGAAAGACTAATGGATTTTATTCATAGCTTTAAGGCATGGTTACACACTAATGATCATGAAGTAGAGACACAAAAACATAGATAAACATAACACTTAAAAACCAAAAACAGAAAGAAAATAAAGAACAAGGAATGAATCCACCTCTAGTGGCGTCTTCTTCTTGAAGGACCAATGATGTTCTTCAACTCTTCTATGTCCCTTCCTTGCCTTTGTTGCTCCTCTCTCATAGCTCTTTGATCTTCTCTTATTTCTTGGAGAGTGAGGGCGTGTTCATGGTGTTCCACCCTTAGTTGTTCCACGTTTTGGCTCAAGTCTTCTAAGGAGGTACTGTGTTGCTCCCAATAGTTGTTAGGAGGAAAGTGCATTCCATGAGGTATTTGTTGATGAACTTCCTCATGTTCTCCTTGGGGGCCGTGAGGGACTTCCCTTGTTTGCTCCATCCTTTTCTTGGTGATGGGCTTGTCTTCTTCAATGGAGACATCTCCATCTATGATAACTCCAGCTGAATAACATAGATGGCATATGAGGTGGGGGAAGGCTAGCCGTGCCATGTATGAAGGCTTGTCAGCTATTTTGTAGAGTTCATTGGCTATGACTTCATGAACCTCTACTTCCTCTCCAATCATGATGCTATGAATCATGATTGCCCGATCCACAGTAACTTCAGATCGGTTGCTTGTAGGGATGATGGATCTTTGGATGAACTCCAGCCATCCTCTAGCTACAGGCTTGAGGTCCAGTCTTCTTAGTTGGACTGGTTTGCCTTTGGAGTCTACTCTCCATTGGGCGCCTTCCACACAAATGTCCATTAGGACTTGGTCCAACCTTTGATTGAAGTTGACCCTCCTTGTGTAGGGGCGTTCATCACCTTGCATCATGGGTAGATGAAACGCCAACCTCACATTTTCCGGACTGAAATCTAAGTATTTCCCCCGAACCATTGTGAGATAGTTCTTTGGATTCGGGTTCATCTTTTGATCATGGTTCCTAGTGATCCATGCATTAGCATAGAACTCTTGAACCATCAATAATCCGACTTGTTGCATGGGGTTGGTTATGACTTCCCACCCTCTTCTTTGGATCTCATGTCGGATTTCCGGATACTCATTCTTTTTGAGCTTGAAGGGGACCTCAGGAATCACCCTCTTCTTTGCCACAACATCATAGAAGTGGTCTTGGTGGCTCTTGGAGATGAATCTCTCCTTTTCCCATGATTCGGAAGTGGAAGCTTTTACCTTCCCTTTTCTTTTTCTTGAGGAAACTCCGGTCTTGGGTGCCATTGATGGTGAAAAAAATAAAAAGCTAGGCTTTTTACCACACCAAACTTAAAATTTGCTCGTCCTCGAGCAAAAAGAAAAGAAGAGTAGAAGAAGAAGAAGAAGAAAATGTGAGTAGAGAGGGAGAAGGGGGGTTCGGCTATGTAGAGAAGAAGGGGTTATGTTGTGTGAAAATGAAGAAGAAAAGGGAGGTATTTATAGGGAGGGGGGAGGGTTAGGTTTCGGCCATTTTGGGTGGGAATGGGTGGGAAATTGAATTTGAATGTAATGGGGGTAGGTGGGGTTTATGGGGAAGAGGAATTGATGTGATTGGTGAAGGTTTTTGGGAAGGGTGACATTGAGAATGAGATTTGGATTAGGAGAGTGTGAATAGGATTAAAAGAAAAGGTAGGTGGGGATCCTGTGGGGTCCACAGGTCCTGAGGTGGGGATCCTGTGGGGTCCACAGGTCCCGAGGTGAAAAGAAATACCATTCCTTCACCCTATAGGCATGTAAATTGCCTTCATGCACCATTCTGGCGTTCAGACGCCCATTGGTGCATGTTCTGGGCGTTAAACGCCCATGTGATGCTTGATTCTGGCGTTGAACGCCAGCTTCAAGCTTGTTTCTGGCGTTCAGTGCCAGATTGTCCTCTGCGTGCGCATCCTGGCGTTAAACGCCAGGATGTTGCTTGTTTTGGGCGTTCAGCGCCAGGAAGATGCTCTGTTCTGGCGTTGAACGCCCGCCAGATGCATCTTCTGGGCGCTGAACGCCGGCCCGTGCGTCCTCCAGGGTGAAAAATTTTTTTTCTTCTGTTTTTGACTCTGTTTTTAATTTTTTTGATTTTTTCGTGACTCCTCATGATCATGTACCTAATTAAAAACAAAAATAACAAAGAAACAAAATAAAATAAAATTAGATAAATAAAATTGGGTTGCCTCCCAACAAGCGCTTCTTTAATGTCAATAGCTTGACAGTGGCTCTCATGGAGCCACAGAGCAATCAAGTCAATGTTGTCTAGTCCCAACACCAAACTTAGAGTTTGGATATGGGGCTTGAACACCAAACTTAGAGTTTGGTTGTTGCTTCACAACACCAAACTTAGAGTTTGACTGTGTGGGCTCTTCTTGACCTTGAACTGAGAGAAGCTCTTCATGCTTACTCTCTTTTGTCACAGAGGGATGGCCATGTGCTTGAAACACAAGGTATTCCCCATTTAATTGAAGGACTAGCTCTCCTCTGTTGACATCTATCACAGCTTCTGCTGTGGCTAGGAAAGGTCTTCCTAGGATGATGCATTCATCATCTTTCTTCCTAGTATCTAGGACTATGAAATCAGCAGGGATGTAAAAGTTTTCAACTTTTATAAGCACGTCCTCTACTATCCCATGAGCTTGTCTTATGGATTTATCTGCCAATTGTAATGAGAACAAGGCAGGTTGTACCTCAATGATTCTTAGCTTCTCCATTACAGAGAGTGGCATAAGGTTTATCCCTGACCCAAGATCACACAGAGCTTTTTCAAAGCTCATGGTGCCAATGGTGCAAGGTATTAAGAACTTGCCAGGATCTTGTTTCTTTTGAGGTAGAGTTTCCTGAATCCAAGTTTCTAATTCATTAATGAGCAAGGGAGGTTTACTTTCCAAAGTCTCATTACCAAACAGCTTGGCATTCAGTTTCATGATGGCTCCTAGATATTGAGCAACTTGCTCACTAGTCACATCTTCATCCTCCTCAGAGGATGAATAATAGTCAGAGCTCATGAATGGCAGAAGGAGATTTAGTGGAATCTCTATGGTCTCTGTGTGAGCCTCAGATTCCTCAGGATCCTTATTAGGAAGCTCCTTCTTGCTTGGAGGACGTCCCAGGAGTTCTTTCTCACTAGGATTTTCGTCCTCCTCCTCCTTTGTGCTTTCGGCCATGTTGACTAAGTCAATGGCTTTGCACTCTCCTTTTGGATTCTCTTCTGTATTACTTGGGAGAATACTGGGAGGAGTTTCAATAACTTTCTTACTCAGCTGGCCTACTTGTGCCTCCAAATTTCTAATGGAGGATCTTGTTTCATTCATGAAACTGAAGGTGGCCTTTGACAGATCAGAGACTATATTAGCTAAATTAGAATTATTTTGTTCAGAGTTCTCTGTCTGTTGCTGAGAAGATGATGGATATGGCTTACTATTATTCAGCCTATTGCGTCCACCATTGTTAAAACCTTGTTGAGGTTTTTGTTGATCTTTCCAGGAGAAATTTGGATGATTTCTCCATGATGGGTTATAGGTATTTCCATATGGTTCACCCAGATAATTAACCTCTGCCATGGCAGGGTTCTCAGGATCATAAGCTTCTTCAGAAGCTACCTCTCTAGTACTGTTGGATGCATGTTGCAATCCATTCAGATTTTGAGAGATCATGTTGACCTGTTGAGTCAACACTTTGTTCTGAGCCAGTATGGCATTCAGAGCATCAATTTCAAGAACTCCCTTCTTCTGAGGGACCCCATTATTCACGGAATTCCTCTCAGAGGTATACATGAACTGGTTGTTTGCAACCATGTCAATGAGTTCTTGAGCCTCTTCAGGCGTTTTCTTCAGGTGAATAGATCCACCTGCAGAATGGTCCAGTGACATTTTCGAAAATTCAGAGAGACCATAATAGAATATATCTAATAGGGTCCATTCTGAAAACATGTCAGATGGACATCTCTTGGTCAGCTGCTTGTATCTTTCCCAAGCTTCATAGAGGGATTCACCATCTTTTTGTTTGAAAGTTTGAACATCCACTCTCAGCTTGCTCAGCTTTTGAGGAGGAAAGAATTTATCTAAGAAGGCAGTGACCAGCTTATCCCAGGAGTCCAGGCTATCCTTAGGTTGTGAATCCAACCATATTCTAGCTCTGTCTCTTACAGCAAAAGGGAAAAGCATGAGTCTGTAGACTTCAGGATCAACTCCATTCGTCTTTACAGTATCACAGACTTGCAAGAATTCAGTTAAGAACTGATAAGGATCTTCAGATGGAAGTCCATAAAACTTGCAATTTTGTTGCATCAAAGCAACTAGTTGAGGCTTAAGCTCAAAGTTATTGGCTCCAATGGCAGGAATGGAGATGCTTCTTCCATCAAATTTGGATGTTGGCTTTGTGAAGTCACCAAGCATTCTCCTTGCATTATTATTATTATTATTTTCGGCCATCTCCTTCTCTTGTTCGAAAATTTCTGAAAGGTTGCTTCTGGATTGTTGTAATTTAGCTTCTCTTAATTTTCTCTTCAGAGTCCTTTCAGGTTCTGGATCAACTTCAACAAGAGTGCCCTTTTCCTTGTTCCTGCTCATAAGAAAGAGAAGAAAACAAGAAAAGAAAAAGGAATCCTCTATGTCACAGTATAGAGATTCCCTCAGGTTAGTAGAAGAAGAAAGAGGTAGAAGAATGAAGAAGGATGAAGAAGAATTCGGATGAAGAGAGGTGAAGAGAAGTGTTAGTAGTTAACTAATTAAATAGAATAAGAGAAGAGAAAGAAATTTTCGAAAATAATTTTGAAAAAATGGTTAGTGATTTTCGAAAATTAAAGATGAGATGAGATTAAAATTAGAATTTAAAACAATTAAAAAGAATTTTTGAAAAAGAGGGGGAGAATTTTCGAAAATTTAGAGAGGGAAAAGTAGTTAGGTGGTTTTGAAAAAGATAAGAAACAAACAAGGAGTTAGTTAGTTGATTGAAAAAGATTTGAAATCAAATTTTGATAAAGATAAGAAGATAGGAGGTTAGATAAGATATTTTGAAATCAAATTTTGAAAAAGATAAAATTTTTGAAAAAAAATAAGATAAAAGATAAAAAGATATATTTAAAAAAGATATTTGAAAAAAAAGATTTAATTTTAAAAATTACTTAACTAACAAGAAACTACAAGATAAGATTCTAGAATTTAAAGATTGAACCTTTCTTAACAAGAAAGTAACAAACTTCAAATTTTTGAACCAATCACATTAATTGTTAGCTAATTTTCGAAAATTTGATAAAAAGATAAGAAAAAGATTTTGAAAATATTTTGAAAAATATTTTTGAAATTTTCGAAAATGCTAAAAAATGAAAAAGATATGATTTTTGAAAAAGATTTTGAAAAGATAAGATTTTTAAAATTGAAATTTTGACTTGACTTGTAAGAAACAACTAATTTTTTAAAAATTTTTGACCAAGTCAACCCAAAATTTCGAAATTTTAGAGGAAAATAAGGAAAAGATATTTTTGATTTTTAGATATTGAATGAAAAACACAAAAATGACCCAAAACATGAAAATTTTGGATCAAGACACAAGATGCATGCAAGAATGCTATGAATGTCAAGATGAACACCAAGAACACTATGAAGATCATGATGAACATCAAGAACATAATTTTGAAAAATTTTTGATGCAAAGAAAACATGCAAGACACCAAACTTAGAAATCTTTAATGCATGAAAATTATGAATGCAAAAATGCACATGAAAAACAACAAAAGACACAAAACAAGAAATCATCAAGATCAAACAAGAGGACTTGTCAAAAATAACTTGAAGATCATGAAGAACACTATGAATGCATGAATTTTCGAAAACAATGCAAGAAAAATTTTAAAAGCATGCACTTGACACCAAACTTAAAAATTAACACAAGACTCAAACAAGAAACACAAAATATTTTTTATTTTTATGATTTTCTAATTTTTTTTTTTTGTATTTTTATTGATTTTTTTTCGAAAAACATTTTTGGAAAAGCGAAAAATAAAAGAAAAATTTTGAAAAAGATTTTTGAAAAGAAAATTACCTAATCTGAGCAACAAGATGAACCGTCAGTTGTCCATACTCGAACAATCCCCGGCAACGGCGCCAAAAACTTGGTGTTGTTGCCGGATTAAAAACTTGGCACCATTGTGGGTTGGAAACAATTGTTTGAATTTTTGTTCGAAATTGATTGTTCCCCGGCAACGGCGCCAAAAACTTGGTGGACGAAATTGTGATTCCCTTTTTTCTTGTAATTGGATTTATAAAAGATGTATACTCTGAGGGCATTGTTTATTTTCTTCACAATCTCGTTCAACTAACCAGCAAGTGTACTGGGTCGTCCAAGTAATAACCTTACGTGAGTAAGGGTCGAATCCACAAAGATTGTTGGTATGAAGCAAGCTATGGTCACCTTGTAAATCTCAGTCAGGCAAATTAAACATTATTTATGGGTTTGAGGATAGGAATAATAAAAGGGATAGAACACTTATGCAGATTCATTGGTAGGAATTTCAGATAAGCGGATGGAGATGCTGTAGAGCTCTTGGACGCCTGCTCTCCTACTGCTTCTATTCAATCCTTCTTACTCCTTTCCATGGCAAGCTTTGTATAGGGGTTCACCATCAACTGTGGCTACTTTCATTCCTCACGGGGAAATAACCTGTGCGGCTGTCACTCGCACAGCTAACCAGTCTGGAGGCATCACCCATGGCTGATGGCTACATCCCATCCTCGCAGTGAAAACTATGCTAACGCACTCTGTCACAGTACGGCTAATCACCGGTTGGTTCCCGCTCCTACTGGAATAGAATCCCTCTTTTGCGTCTGTCACCAACGCCCAGCAGGTTAAAGTTTGAAGCACGTCACGGTCATTCATGATCGGAATCCTACTCGGAACACCACAGACAAGGTTGGACTTTCCGGACTCCCAGGATCCTACTCGGAACACCACAGACAAGGTTGGACTTTCCGGATCCAGATGAATGCCGCCAGCTATCTAACTTATACCACGAAGATTCTGTTGGGGAATCTAAGAGATACGCATTCAAGCTCTGTTGCATGTAGAACGTAAGTGGTTGTCAATCACTCGCGTTCATAATTGAGAATGATAATGAGGGTAATCTAACTCATCACAATCATCATGTTCTTGGGTACGAATGAATATCTTGGAATAAGAATAAAAGAGAATTGAATAAAAGAAGATAGAATTTCATTAATACTTGAGGTACAGCAGAGCTCCACACCCTTAATCTATGGTGTGCAGAAACTCCACCGTTGAAAATACATAAGCAAAAGGTTCAGGCATGGCCGAATGGCCTGCCCTCTCCATGATCAAGTGACCGAATAATGAAAGACTTAAAGTGGTCAAAAGATGTCTAATACAATAGATAAATGTCCTATATATACTAGACTAGCTTCTAGGGTTTACATGAGTAAGTAATTGATGCATAAATCCACTTCCGGGGCCCACTTGGTGTGTGCTTGGGCTGAGCTTGATGAATTCACGTGTAGAGGCATTTCTTGGCGTCAAACTTCAGGTTATGACGTGTTTTGGGCGTTCAACTCCGGATCATGACGTTTTTCTGGCGTTTTACTCCAGACAGCAGCGTGTACTTGGCGTTCAACGCCAAGTTACGTCGTCATTCTTCGAATAAAGTATGGACTATTATATATTGCTGGAAAGCTCTGGATGTCTACTTTCCAACGCCATTGAGAGCGCGCCAATTGGAGTTCTGTAGCTCCAGAAAATCCATTTCGAGTGCAGGGAGGTCAGAATCCAACAGCATCAGCAGTCCTTTTGTTAGCCTTCTTCAGAGTTTTGCTCAAATCCCTCAATTTCAGTCAGAATTTACCTGAAATCACAGAAAAACACACAAACTCATAGTAAAGTCCAGAAATGTGAATTTAACATAAAAACTAATGAAAACATCCCTAAAAGTAGCTCAAACTTACTAAAAACTATATGAAAACAATGCCAAAAAGCATATAAATTATCCGCTCATCAATCACCGTTGTCAATGGCTACCATCTGTCCTCTCAGTGAAAATGGTCAAGGTGCACTGTCACCGCACGGCTAATCATTTGTCGGTTCTCACTCATGCTGGAATAGGATCCATTGATCCTTTTGTGTCTGTCACTACGCCCAACCCTTGTGAGTTTGAATCTCATCACAGTCATTCAATCCCTGAATCCTACTCGGAATACCACAGACAAGGTTTAGACTTTCTGAATTCTCAAGAATGCTGCCAATAGATTTTAGCTTATACCACGAAGATTCTGATTAAGGAATCCAAGAGATACTCATTCAATCGAAGGTAGAACGGAGGTGGGTGTCAGGTACGCGTTCATAGGTTGAGAATGGTGATGAGTGTCACAGATCATCACCTTCTTCATGTTGAAGTGCGAATGAATATCTTAGATAGAAACAAGCGTGTTTGAATAGAAAATAGAAATAATTGCATTAATTCATCGAGACACAGCAGAGCTCCTCATCCCCGACAATGGAGGTTAGAGACTCATGCTGTCAAAGAGTACAAAGTTCAGATCTAAAAATGTCATGAGGTACAAAATAAATCTCTAAAAGTTGTTTAAATACTAAACTAGTAACCTAGGTTTACAGAAAATTAGTTAACTTAGATAGATAGTACAGAAATCCACTTTTGGGGCCCACTTGGTGTGTGCTGGGGCTGAGACTTGAGCTTTTCACGTGTCTGGGCTGTTTTTGGAGTTAAACGCCAGGTTGTAACCTGTTTTGGGCATTTAACTCCAACTTGTAACCTGTTTCTGGCATTTACCGCCAGAATGGAACATGGAACTGTGGTGCACGAAATTGTGATCAATACTTTTCACAACTCAAATAATCCCCGGTAATGAATCCAAAAACTTGGTGTTCAATACCATGGCATAAACACAACTTCGCACAACTAACCAGCAAGTGTACTGGGTCGTCCAAGTAATAAACCTTACGCGAGTAAGGGTCGATCCCACAGAGATTGTTGGTATGAAGCAAGCTATGGTCACCTTGTAAATCTTAGTCAGGCAAACTCAAATGGGTATGGTGATATGCGAATAAAACATAAAGATAAAGATAGAGATACTTATGTAATTCATTGGTAGGAATTTCAGATAAGCGTATGAAGATGCCTTCCCTTCCGTCTCTCTGCTTTCCTACTGTCTTCATCCAATCCTTCTTACTCCTTTCCATGGCAAGCTTAAGCAAGGGTTTCACCGTTGTCAGTGGCTACCTCCCATCCTCTCAGTGAAAATGTTCAACGCACCCTGTCACGGCACGGCTATCCATCTGTCAGTTCTCGATCAGGCCGGAATAGAATCCAGTGATTCTTTTGCGTCTGTCACTAACACCCCGCCCTCAGGAGTTTGAAGCACGTCACAGTCATTCAATCATTGAATCCTACTCAGAATACCACAGACAAGGTTAGACCTTCCGGATTCTCTTGAGTGCCGCCATCAGTTCTAGCCTATACCACGAAGACTCTGATCTCACGGAATGGCTGGCTCGGTTGTCAGGCGAGCACTCGGTTGTCAGGAGATCAACCATGCATCGTGTATCAGGAATCCAAGAGATATTCACCCAATCGAAGGTAGAACGGAGGTGGTTGTCAGTCACACGTTCATAGGTGAGAATGATGATGAGTGTCACGGATCATCACATTCATCAAGTTGAAGAACAAGTGATATCTTAGAACAAGAACAAGCGAAATTGAATAGAAGAACAATAGTAATTGCATTAATACTCGAGGTACAGCAGAGCTCCACACCTTAATCTATGGTGTGTAGAAACTCCACCGTTGAAAAATACATAAGAACAAGGTCTAGGCATGGCCGAATGGCCAGCCTCCCAATGATCTAAGATAGCATCAGAACAAGGATAACTACCCAGATATGATCTAAGAACTAGATGTCCAAAGATGAAAATACAATAGTGAAAGGTCCTACTTATAGAGAACTAGTAGCCTAGGGTGTACAGAGATGAGTAAATGACATAAAAATCCACTTCCGGGCCCACTTGGTGTGTGCTTGGGCTGAGCAATGAAGCATTTTCGTGTAGAGACTCCTCTTGGAGTTAAACGCCAGCTTTTATGCCAGTTTGGGCGTTTAACTCCCACTTTGGTGCCAGTTCCGGCGTTTAACGCTGGAATTTCTGAGGGTGAATTTGAACGCCAGTTTGGGCCATCAAATCTTGGACAAAGTATGGACTATCATATATTGCTGGAAAGCCAAGGATGTCTACTTTCCAACGCCGTTGAGAGCGCGCCAATTGGGCTTCTGTAGCTCCCGAAAATCCACTTCGAGTGCAGGGAGGTCAGAATCCAACAGCATCTGCAGTCCTTTTTAGTCTCTGAATCAGATTTTTGCTCAGGTCCCTCAATTTCAGCCAGAAAATACCTGAAATCACAGAAAAACACACAAACTCATAGTAAAGTCCAGAAAAGTGAATTTTAACTAAAAACTAATGAAAATATACTAAAAACTAACTAGATCATACTAAAAACATACTAAAAACAATGCCAAAAAGCGTACAAATTATCCGCTCATCGCAACACCAAACTTAAATTGTTGCTTGTCCTCAAGCAACTGAAAATCAAATAAGATAAAAAGAAGAGAATATGCAATGAATTCCAAAAACATCTATGAAGATCAGTATTAATTAGATGAGCGGGGCTTTTACCTTTTTGCCTCTGAATAGTTTTGGCATCTCACTCTATCCTTTGAAATTCAGAATGGTTGGCTTCTTTAGGAACTTAGAATCCAGATAGTGTTATTGATTCTCCTAGTTAAGTATGATGATTCTTGAACATAGCTATTTATTGAGTCTTGGCCGTGGCCCAAAGCACTCTGTCTTCCAGTATTACCACCGGATACATACATGCCACAGACACATAATTGGGTGAACCTTTTCAGATTGTGACTCAGCTTTGCTAGAGTCCCTAATTAGAGGTGTCCAGGGTTCTTAAGCACACTCTTTGTATTCACTGCTTTTTCTTGCTTCAAGAATCATTTTTATGATTTTTCAGATCCTCAGTAACATGTCTCCTTTTTCATCATTCTTTCAAGAGCCAACATTCATGAATCACAAATTCAAGATACATATGCACTGTTTAAGCATACATTCAGAAAATAAAAGTATTGCCACCACATCAAAATAATTAAACTGTTATAAAATTCAAAATTCATGCAATTCTTCTCTTTTTCAATTAAGAACATTTTTCATTTAAGAAAGGTGATGGATTCATAGGACATTCATAACTTTAAGGCATAGACACTAAGACACTAATGATCACAAGACACAAACATAGATAAACATAAGCATAATTTTCGAAAAACAGAAAATTAAAGAACAAGGAGATTAAAGAACGGGTCCACCTTAGTGATGGCGGCTCCTTCTTCCTCTTGAAGACCCTATGGAGTGCTTGAGCTCCTCAATGTCTCTTCCTTGTCTTTGTTGCTCCTCTCTCATGATTTTTTTATCTTCTCTAATCTCATGGAGGATGATGGAGTGTTCTTGGTGCTCCACCCTTAGTTGTCCCATGTTGGAACTCAATTCTCCTAGGGAGGTGTTTAGTTGCTCCCAATAGTTTTGTGGAGGAAAGTGCATCCCTTGAGGAATCTCAGGAATCTCATGATGAGTGGGATCTCTTGTGTGCTCCATCCTCTTCTTAGTGATGGGCTTGTCCTCATCAATGGGTATGTATCCTTCTATGTCAACTCCAACCGAATAACAGAGGTGACAAATGAGATGAGGGAAGGCTAACCTTGCCAAGGTAGAGGACTTGTCCGCCACCTTATAAAGTTCTTGAGATATAACCTCATGAACTTCTATTTCTTCTCCAATCATGATGCTATGAATCATGATAGCCCGGTCTATGGTAACTTCAGACCGGTTGCTAGTGGGAATGATTGAGCGTTGGATAAACTCCAACCATCCTCTAGCCACGGGTTTGAGGTCATGCCTTCTCAATTGAACCGGCTTCCCTCTTGAATCTCTCTTCCATTGGGCACCCTCTTCACATATGACTGTGAGGACTTGGTCCAACCTTTGATCAAAGTTGACCCTTCTAGTGTAAGAATGTTCATCTCCTTGCATCATGGGCAAATTGAATGCCAACCTTACACTTTCTGGACTAAAATCCAAGTATTTCCCCCGAACCATAGTAAGCCAATTCTTTGGATCCGGGTTCACACTTTGATCATGGTTCTTGGTGATCCATGCATTGGCATAGAACTCTTGAACCATTAAGATTATGACTTGTTGAATGGGGTTGGTAAGAATTTCCCAACCTCTTCTTCGGATCTCATGTCGGATCTCCGGATATTCACTCTTTTTGAGTGAAAAAGGGACCTCGGGGATCACCTTCTTTAAGGCCACAACTTCATAGAAGTGGTCTTGATGCACCCTTGAGATGAATCTCTCCATCTCCCATGACTCGGAGGTGGAAGCTTTTGCCTTCCCTTTCCTCTTTCTAGAGGTTTCTCCGGCCTTGGATGCCATAAATGGTTATGGAAAAACAAAAAGCAATGCTTTTACCACGCCAAACTTAAAATGTTTGCTCGTCCTCGAGCAAAAGAAGAAAGAAGAGAGTAGAAGAAGAAGAAATGAGGAAGAAGGGAATGGCTTTGTGTTCGGCCAAATGGGGGGAGAAGTGGTATTTAGGTTGTGTGAAAATGAAGTAGTGAAGGAGGGTTTATATAGGAGTGGGGGAAGGGTAGTGTTCATACCCTGACCGAGCTCCCCCAACTCGGAAGTTCATAGAAAGGTCCGACCTCGTCCCAAGGCCCACGCCTGAGGTCGGACCTCGGACAAATAAGCTAAGAAGGCCCATCAGAAGGAACGAAGCCCAAAACCTAAAGGCCGAAAAGGCCTAAAGAAAGGCGGTTCCACAAAGATAGGGATAAAGCTCCCAAAAGATAAGATAAGATAAGAATATCTTATCCAGGGAGGATCACGACCAACTACTATAAATACACTAGAGCACCCAGGTATAACTCATACTCTAATTCTACTCAATATCTGCTTGGACCCATGCTAACTTAAGCATCGGAGTGTCATTGCAGGTACAACCACCAGCTGCTCGGCACATCAAGCTCGGGTCACGGAACCCTCACCTCGGGCCTTGCCAGACGGCCGAGCTACACGTTTCAGGTAACCCTCGGAGCATTGGCGCCGTTGCCGGGGACCCTGGAAGTCATCCCTCTACCATGGCGGACGATCCTCCCAACAATAACCACGCTACATCAGAACAAGAGGAGGAAGTTGACACCGGAGAACGACCAGACAGCCCTCTATCACCGCGCACTCCAGGAGGAAACAAACAGAATCACCCAAAGACATCACTCCCAAACAAAAACCTACAAAATCCCGAAAAAGAAAAGAGCTCAGAAATTCTAGAAGCAGTTCGGGCACAGCAAAACCGGCTGAAACAACTCGAAGAGGACATAAAGAAGCAGAAAGAAACTGAACAAGATTTGAGAAGGGAGGCTCGCAAGCGCAGAGAATTAGAAGAAAAACTCCGGAAAATAGAGGCCAACCTGAAAGATCGGACGGACCGCGGTCCCACCCCCGAAGGCAACCATGATCCCTTCACGCAAGAGATCATGAAGGAGAAGGTATCGCGGAACTTTAAGCCACCCGATATGGATCTATACGACGGCACCACCGATCCAAGTCACCACCTCAGCAACTTTAGAAGCAGAATGTACCTAGTCGACGCCTCCGACGCGATTCGGTGCAAAGCCTTCCCCACCACTCTCACCAAGTCAGCCATGAAATGGTTCGACAACCTGCCACCAAGATCAATCACCAGCTTCGAAGACCTAACCAAAAAATTCCTAACAAGGTTCTCCATTCAAAAGGACAAAGCAAAACATGCCCCCAGTGTACTCGGGATCAAACAAGGCAACCAGGAAACTCTCCGAGAGTACATGGAACGATTCAACAAAGCCTGCCTGGACATACAACACTTGCCCACAGAAGCGGCCATCATGGGGCTAGCAAACGGCCTAAAAGAAGGACCATTTAGCCAATCCCTATCCAAACGATACCCGACCTCCCTATACGAGGTGCAGGAGCGAGCAGAAAAATATATCAACATGGAGGAAGCCTCCCAGCTAAGAGACTCTTCTAGGAAGGAACCAACCTACCCACTCCGAGATCGAGATCGGGAACAGAAAAAGAAAGAAGAATCCAACTCGGACAAGCCGCGGAAGTACCACAGCTACACCCCCCTCCGAGTCTCCCTGGTAGACGTCTACAGAGAAGTATGCCACACCGAAAAGATCCCACCACCCCGACCTCTAAAACACAAAAGAGCGGGAAGAGATCGGTCCGAATACTGTGAATATCACAAACTCTACGGTCACTCTACCAACGACTGCCACGACCTAAAGAATGTTATAGAAAAGCTGGCCAGAGAAGGAAAACTCGACAGATACATAGCAGAGAAAGGAGAAGAGACCAGGAAGAGAAGGCGGGGAGATAACGAAGATCGGGCCGAACAAACCCCGCGAACCCCGGAGAAGCACATACACATGATAAACGGAGGTTTCGCAGGCGGAGGAACATCCAGATCCTCACGAAAGAGACAACTCAAAGAAGTCTACCATGTCCGAGAAGAAAGTCCCCTGCCCGAGTTACCTACCATCTCATTTACCCGAGAAGATGCTCAAGGGATAATACCCGGGCACGACGATCCAATGGTGGTCACCATTATCCTAGCAAACGCCAACTTACATCGAACCCTGATTGACCAGGGAAGCTCAGCAGATATCCTGTTCAAAGCGGCCTTCGACAAGCTCGGACTTGAAGAAAAAGAGCTAAAGGCCTATCCCACCGACCTATTTGGGCTAGGGGACACCCCGATCCATCCCTTAGGATACATCTCGCTACACACTACCTTTGGAAGAGGCGAGCAATCTAAAACATTAAGCATCGACTACATTATAGTTGATGTTACCTCAGCGTACAACGCCCTCATTGGGCGACCAACCCTAAACAGACTAGCAGCTGTAGTCTCGACCCCACACCTCTGTATGAAGTTCCCTACCGCAAAAGGAATTGCTACCCTAAAAGGCGACCAAAAACTGGCGCGGCGATGCTATAACGAAAGCCTGAGCTTAAAGGGAAAGGAGATCAACACAATAGAACTCGGGCGAGTTCAAGTCCGAGAAGACCTTCGGCCACAACCAGAGGGAGAAACCGAAAGAATCCAGATCGGGAACACACCTGAAAAGATAACAAACATAGGAGCAAACCTCGAAACAGGCCTAAAGGAGGAACTCATAACCCTCTTAAGGGAGAATTCCGACCTCTTCGCCTGGAAAGCCTCCGACATGCCAGGCATAAGCCCCGACCTAATGTGCCATAAGCTATCAGTGTACCCGGGATCCCGACCTGTCCAACAGCGACACAGGAAGCTCGGGCCCGAACGCATGCAAGCAATAGAAAAACAAGTACAAGCACTACTAGATGCAGGGTTCATTAGGGAAGTAAAATACCCCCTATGGCTCGCAAACGTGGTCCTGGTAAAAAAGCCCAATGGAAAATGGAGGATGTGCGTCGACTACACGGATCTCAACAAAGCCTGCCCCAAAGACCCATATCCACTACCAAACATCGACGCCTTAGTCGACGCAGCCTCAGGCTACAGATATCTCTCCTTCATGGATGCATACTCGGGATACAACCAAATCCCGATGTACGGACCCGACCAAGAAAAAACCTCGTTCATAACCCCAAGGGCAAACTACTGCTACGTAGTAATGCCCTTCGGGCTGAAGAACGCAGGGGCAACCTACCAGAGGCTAATGAATAAAGTGTTCTCAGAGCACATCGGACTACAGCTAGAGGTGTATGTCGACGACATGCTGGTAAAAACACGAGAAGACAGAAACTTGGTGGCCGACCTCACCAGTGTCTTCGACACTCTCAGGAAACACAACATGAGACTTAACCCGACAAAGTGCACCTTCGCCGCAGAAGCCGGAAAGTTCTTAGGCTTCATGCTGACTCAAAGAGGCATCGAAGCAAACCCGGATAAATGCCAAGCAATACTCAATATGAAGAGCCCGACGTGTGTCAAAGAAGTACAACAACTGAATGGAAGGCTAGCCGCCCTATCAAGATTCTTGGCAGGATCAGCGATAAAATCACTACCTCTCTACTCACTCCTAAAGAAAGGGAAACCCTTCGCGTGGACCCCGGAGTGCGAAAAAGCCTTCCAAAAATTCAAGGAATTCCTCGGGCAGCCACCAATCCTAACCCGACCTTTAAAAGGGGAAGAGCTCGTACTATACCTCTCGGTCGGACATCGAGCAGTCGCTTCAGCATTAATACGAGAAAATGACCAAGGACAACACCCCATATACTTTGTAAGCAAAGCACTACAAGGGGCCGAGTTAAACTATCAGAAAATAGAAAAATTCGCCTACGCCCTAGTGTTCACAGCCCGGAGGCTCCGTCCCTACTTTCAAGCCCACACCATCAAGGTCCGGACAAATCAACCCATGAGACACATCCTACAAAAAGCAGACATGGCAGGACGAATCCTACAATGGGCGGTGGAGCTGTCCGAGTTCGACCTTCACTATGAAGCTCGGACTGCCATAAAATCCCAGTATCTAGCCGACTTCATCGCAGAATACGCTGAGACCCCTGGAACCCCACTCTCATGGAACCTGTATGTCGACGGGTCCTCAAACAAAACAGGAAGCGGAGCCGGGGTTATACTTGAAAGCGACCAAGGAACGCGGATAGAACTATCCCTAAAGTTCGAGTTCCAGGCTTCGAACAACCAGGCCGAATACGAGGCCCTACTAGCAGGACTAAAGCTAGCCGAAGAGGTCGGAGCCCAGAGAATCACAATCTTCAGCGACTCCCAGGTCATCACATCGCAAGTAAATGGAAGTTACCAGGCCAAAGACCCAACTATGAAAAAATACCTGGACCAAACACAGGCACAGTTACGCCACTTCCCAGAAATACAAATCCAGCACATACCTCGGGAGCAAAATGCCCGGGCAGACGCCCTCTCAAAACTTGCTAGCACCAAGCCTGGAGGCAACAACAGAAGTCTCCTCCAAGAAACCTTACAATCTCCCTCCGTATTAAGAGAGGAAGAAATACTAAATATATCCAACCAACAACAAGGATGGATGACCCCCATACTCAACTACCTGAAGTCGGGAACTCTCCCCGCCGAAAGAAAAGAAGCTAAAAGGCTTACAAAGGACGCCCAGAATTATACATTAATTCACGACGTATTATACAGAAGAGGATTCTCAAATCCCCTCCTTAGGTGCGTTCCGACCTCAGAAACAAAAAGCGTCCTCGAAGAAGTCCACGAAGGCATGTGTGGGAACCATCTCGGAGCTCGGGCACTATCCAAAAAAGTAGTCAGAGCCGGGTTCTACTGGCCGACCTTGCAAAGAGACGCAACGGAGTTTGTGAAAATATGCCCCCCCTGCCAAAAACACGCCAACTTTCACAAGGCACCGCCCGAAGACCTTATCAGCATCACTGCGCCATGGCCCTTCGCAAAATGGGACTCGACCTACTCGGCCCGTTTCCACAAGGACCGGGCAAGTCAAATACCTCATAGTAGGGGTCGACTACTTCACAAAGTGGATCGAAGCTGAACCCTTAGCCACTATTACGGCTCAGAAAAGCCGTAGATTCCTATACAAAAACATTGTCACGAGGTTCGGAGTCCCCTACTCCATCACAACAGACAATGGAACACAGTTCACGGACACAAGTTTTCAGAACTTGGTGGCCGAACTAAAAATCAAACAGCAATTCACATCGGTCGAGCACCCACAAGCCAATGGACAAGCAGAGGCTGCAAATAAAGTCATCTTGGCCGGATTAAAACGAAGACTCCAAGAGGCCAAAGGGGCATGGGCCGAAGAACTCCCCCAGGTACTATGGGCATATCGGACAACCCCGCACTCTACAACGGGAGAATCCCCATTCCGACTAGCCTACGGGATGGAAGCAATGATTCCTATCGAAATAGATGAAGGGTCGCCCAGAGTCATCTTCTACAACGAAGGAGGCAACCCACAGGCACAAAGGGAAGAACTCGACCTCCTCCCCGAGGTCCGAGAAAGAGCCCGAATCCGAGAAGAAGCCTTAAAACGGCGAACGGCCCTCAGATACAATCAAAAGGTAATAAAGCGAAGTTTCTCCATTCACGACCTGATTCTAATCCGAAATGACATCGGAACACAAAAGTCGGGAGAAGGAAAGCTAGCCGCAAATTGGAAAGGACCCTACAAGGTAACAGAAGTCTTAGGGACAGGTTACTACAAAATATCCGATCTAGAAGGCAATGAGCTGCCCAGGGCCTGGCACGCCTGTAATCTAAGACGGTACTACAGCTAGAAAAACCTAACCCGAGGTGTACTCTTTTTCCCCACAAGGGTTTTTAATGAGACACCCGGCTAAGTAAGATACCCGACCTAGTCAAAGGGTAAACAGTTTGTAAATATTCCTTCTTTTTTAATACTAATCAAATTTCTCTATTTTCTCTTCCTCATGATGAAGCAAATCCTAGAAAGTACCCCACCAAGGCGCATTAATTTATGCTCGGCAAAACGCAAAAAATCATTTGCCAAGAGACCATACAAGGTCGGCAAAGATGAAGCGACGAGGTTCAAATTAATGTGAGAAGTTATAAAGTAACTCTGAAATGGCTCAAAAAGCCAAATGAAAAAGAGGTTACAAAAATAACTTAAAAAGGCCGACCAAACGACGAAGTCGGACCCAACAAAGGAAAAGTTATAAAGTAACTCTGAAATGGCTCGAAAAAGCCAAATAAAAGAGATTGCAGAAATAACTCAAAAGGGCCGACCAACGACAAAATCGGACCTAACAAAAAGGAGGTACTCGAGCACCCGATGTCCGAGAAAAAGCTCGGACCCAAGAAAGAAAGCCTCAAAACGGCAAGAACCAAGATTTCGAAAAACGCTTACTAAAAATTTGCTTTAAAAAGCAACTAAAAAGTACAAGCGAAAAGAACGAAATCAGAAGAAGTTTCAAAACGCTAGCTAAAAAGTTGTTATCCGAAAACAACTAAAAAGCACAAAAGCGGAAACAAAAAGTCAAAACGCTAGCTAAAAAGTTGTTATCTGAAAACAACTAAAAAGCACAAAAGCGAAAACAAAAGGTCAAAACGCGAACAAAAACACCGCATAATAAGCTAAAAAAGTTACTAAAAAGTAGCTAAAAGCAAAAGGTGTTCAAAGCGTTCAACAGAAACCATCCAAAAGACAAAGAGCCCACAGGCCGGGCACAAAACCAGAATAAAAAGATTACAGAGGATCAAAGTCCTTCCCGGACTCCACATCAACAGAAGGCTGCGGAGCAAACATAGAAATCGGGACAGCATCGACGGCAACGTCCTCTCGATTCGAACCCCCACACCAGATCCATCCCCGACCAAGGGAGAAGTCGGGTTCTGAACAGGAACTCCGGGTCGGACATCGGAACTTCATCCTCGGCAGGAGCAGGAACAATCTTTCCCTCCACGACAACATTATCCGTACTAAATAAGCTCAGATCCAGTCGGGAGCAAGAACCCGGACCTGAGCCTTCAAGTTCTCAAACATAGCATCCATACCCTTAGCCACGTGACCCTCCAGCTCGTAAAATCATCCCGAGCAGATTGCAACTTCTCCTTCGTCTCCACAAGCTCAGCATATAGCTTGGTATAATTCTCTGTAGCCACCTTCGCCACCTCCTCAGATGTCTTCGCTGCCGCCACAGCCGCGGTAGCTTTAGTTTTCTCTTTCTCCAAGGAGGCCTCCAGCTCAGTAATCCTGGCAGCCTTCAGTTGACTAATCTTATCGAGCTCGGACTGAGCCTTCTCAAGTCGGGAGCTGGTCACCCCAAGAGGGGATTTCTTGAACTCCCGGGCAATAGCGGCATGAAGACTAGCCATCCGGACACAGCTCCGCGCCATATACTGAAAATGATGCTCCATAGAAACATCATCAGTGGAAATAAAGGTCTGAGGGAGAATATGCTGCTCAACCCAACCAAGAGCGTCAAAGTCCTTATCATTGAAACCGGCAAGCTCTTGAGAGGTCTTCTGCTTCTTGGGAGGAGGACCGAGAACGGAGGAGGAGAAGAGGTAGCAGGCCAGAGGTCGGAGGATCCTGACTTAAAGCTCGAACTGGGGAGTCGGAATAGTCTTCGACCGAGTCTGAACACCTATAGTAGTCTTCTGCGGAGAAGATCGGGCAGAAGCATCCCCGGCCTCGAGATTTCGAGCAGCCACCGACTTCTTCGTCCGACGAAGAAACTTCATAGAATCCGCCTGAGAAGACATCTCTGCAGAAATAAAAAGGAAAAAGATCACCACAACAGAAATTCCACCAAAACAAAACCCAAATACTAAGAAGGATAAATCTCAAAGAGGTCGGGAACTACCTAACTCGGAACGGAGAAGGCTTGGATCTCCCAACATTTTCTTCGTGTCCAAGTGAGTGCCCGACCCCATAAACTGCTCACCACACCCACAAAGGCCTGCTCCACCTCATCTAAACTCTCAAAAGTATACTTAACAGACACTATATTCTCCTGCCAACAAAGAGGAAAGAAGGCTCCCCACTCTCATCTAGAAAGAAAGGTCGGACGTCTCCAACAGCCCGGACCTTGAAATAAAAGTTCTTAAAATCGTGAAAAGACTCATCATACAGGGTACAGAACTTCCTCCCCTGGTTAGCCCTAAA